>NW_006281106.1:1230693-1233735 GCF_000203795.2 Batrachochytrium dendrobatidis JAM81
AACTGATTGACTCGACTGACATCAATGATTGTTATCGTGGTTATATACAGGAAATGACGTCAAAATATGGCATGTATTTGCCTCATTCATCATTTCACTGTTTCTGGGAGGATCAAATTGACTGGATTACCAAACCCATTAAAAATGCCGACTATTGTGCTGCTGAAATTAGATTGGTATTGGAGATACTTGTCCATCCACTTATTGATCCAAATCTCAGATCTGATTGTTTCCCTTGTGTATTTTGTTAAACAGTCATACACACTACTTGTTTGAACGTATTAGTTTGCAGCAACTATTGCAACTATTACAACTGCTACCCATATTATTGTTATCAAGTTTCGAGATCAACTCGTTTTTCATTTCCATTTCCATTTCCATTTCCTGACACCCTACAACACCAATAATGAATTCACTGTGGTCCCGTCTCAACATCCTATCGGCTGATTCTCCAAAACAGTCTTGCCGTAGTGTGCAAAACACTATTCCCCAACCAACCAATGCTTGTGAAAATGCACCACATCTTGCCGAAGCAAGCATGAATCCAGAAAGGTATGCAGTACAGTATTTGTATTATAGTTGTGCATCTGAATATTGTAGTTTGGTTACACAACACATTGCTAACATGACTGTTTACTTGCATGTGCATTATTTACGATTTGATGATTGCATTTACGGTATTTTGGGATGGACTCGAAACGTTGCCGAATTTAATTTTGTTGATTCGACTCCGACTACGCGACTTTGATGGTAATGATTTTGACTGTTTTTGATGCTATCTAATGTCATTGAACGTCATTCGATGTGTATCAATTGTGATTTGTGTTGGTTGGTATGATGTGCTGGTTGATTATTATTTGGGATTGAATTGGTTGATGCATAATTTGATTTATGAGACAATGGGTTGAATGCTACTTTAAACTTTTACTGTTGTTTGTGCATAATTTTGTAATGTTGTGATTGACTAGTTCAAATCAGGAAAACATATATACTGATATGTATACATCCAGCCCAATCAGTGCAATCAGTACAATCAATGATCCAAGAATCCCTGCTTCACCAAGTGTGTGATTTTTGTATCAATTTCTCACGAGTTTTGGATGTGAATGCATGTACATGCATGTATTGTGGATTGTTTAGGCTGTAGTGTGTTGATGGTAACTATACTGATTATATTGACTGATGGATTGTTTTAAAACATTTACATTATAGTCTCGTCCCTGATTGAGGCAGCTAGGATACTGCAGTCTGGAAAGCAATGCGACTCTACAGTATCAACCATATATACTGCAGAGTCCATTGCACCAGATTCAGCAGTGACTGGCCATTCATCAGGACCCGTTGAGCATTATACCGATGCTCAAGCATCTATGCTGTCATACAGCTATGCTAAACGGGTTTTGGCGTGTGACAAACCGCCTTTTGAAACTCGGTATAAAGTAAGTTGGTTGTATTAGTATAAATCTTGGGTTTAGCTTTGAAATTACACAAGCTGTGCTGATTGATATAACTGTATAGTTATGGTTGACTAATGTTTTATTTATTGGTGTCAACCATTTATATTTGACAGGCTGACCAGATGCAGTACACAAGCAGTAAGCTTCCTGGAAAAGCTGATAGATCAAAAGTGTGGCAGCCCATGTCATCACTGAGTGATTGTATCAGTCTCTGTGAGTATGTGCGCGAGTTACAAGTTTCTGGTTCAACAATCGTTGATAACAAAACATCTATTACAGTCAAAAATAAGACCCAATCACGGTGCTCAACCAGATCCTGTTCAGTGTTTGCAGTCTCTGCAGTGGTGACTGGACCAAACTCATGATTGCTGAAAACATGGCAAGATCACCGTATCAATCAACCAGTACCGTTTACTCGACCACCCAACGTATCCGTGACAAATATGAGGTGCTCTCGATTGATTCAAACAGTGCATCTGCGTTTGATGCAACTAGACTGGTATATGTAACTGAATCTGTGTGCATGCGATTGATCAACAGCGATTTGTCAGTGTACACGCAGACCAACAATTTGCGTGGTATCAGTCCAATCCAAACTACTGGCAGGGCAATTCGAGGTAATATGAACTCGATTGGAAACGTTGACTTTTTCACATCGATGGACGAAATGCGACAAACAGTCAAATACCTCACCATGCAAGTTGTATCCTTGAAAACTGATCTGATCGCTGTGACTAGCGCATTTGGTCAGTCGCAGAGCCAAACCAATGACATTGTTGTCATGATGACCAAACACGACAGTGTCATTCGATCATTACTGGGACAGATCTTGATCAAACTGGACTCTGGTTGCTCACCAACACATGCAGTTGTTATACCAGTTGTGGTATTCGAAACCATTTCCACGACTGTAAACATCACCGCAACAGTGACTGTGTTTTGTCCACAAAGTCAATCCAAGTTGTTCATATGCGACAACAGCACGTTGCACACACACGCAGACTGTCGATACGAAATGTCAAGCAACAATCGACTTATTCCGTAATTGTGCAATTGTTGACATAAATACCATTGTGGTCAATGCTGTATCGACTGGTGTCGAACCTTGAATGAATGCTGCAACTCGCATTTGTTTATTGCGTTTTGCATCGAATGCAATGTGCACACTCAATAAACTTTGTGGTATTCTGGTCACATTCCGTATCAATCTGCAACGGATTACCAACATCCATACAATCAACAACACGATCAGATTATTAGTAGATCAATCTATTGCTGTCAAACTTGTAGTCATGACACAACTCGGTACAAACCAGGTCAAGTTTGATCCAGAAACTCCAACAAAAAACATCAACCCAACCACTGAACTGGCTGCTCGTTGACGGTTTGCTGATTATGTGGGTTTATTGTTGATGGGTAAGCGTGTAAACTGTCGTACACGCAATTTATACTGCGAGTTGATGGTCAAGTCTGACAATCTGCATTCGCAAACTTGTGTGCAACACAGTGTTTTGTTGGATCTCAAACATCCTGCAACTCGCACAGTTGTTTGCACAGTTGCTCGGACCGGACTCAATTCAACTGG
>NW_006281106.1:1233835-1234857 GCF_000203795.2 Batrachochytrium dendrobatidis JAM81
GCAACTCTGTCAAGCAAATCCGTAGTGCAACCTGCTGATGTTGATGTGACTACAATAAACACGAAACTCACCGAAATAACACTTGCTGATCTGACAGGTCAATGAGTGACACTCTAACCATTAATACCAAACAAACAACGTTTTGAATCAACAATCAACTGTCATGACAATTGGTAACGTTCGTGGTCATTTGGCATCCATCTCAAGCCATCACATCAAACACATTTCCAAAATCGATTGCTGGACAACTCAATTCGGTGCACGAGTCCGCATTACTGTGCCAGAATTGTTAAACATTGGTAATGTGAAATATCATAAATAACGAGATATTTCAGACTCATACGCGACGCATATATGTTTGAGGCGATGTCTATCGCAGCCATCACTTGTGCAATAACAAGAGACTTTCTCAGCTATGACGTCTAATTCACGGATACGCATAACCGTTATCCACATTCTTATAAAATGATCAATGTTTTCTTTTATCAATAAACAACACAATTAACTCATTGGTTCATTCCTTCATTCTCATCTTTTACTTTTGTGATATTCCTCCAAAACTATACTACATTAATATGTTGTCATACGTCCAAGAACAACAGTATTGTTGTGGTGTAATATTAGCAACTACACACAACTTGACATGAATGACAATGTTGATGTCGAGACTGTCAATGTATTACAGTGTATTGGTCAACAGTGATTGCAATCAATGACAATATTGCAGTCAATCCAATCCAATTGTTGATTGGAACAATCATTATCCACTTGTCAGATTCAGCATGTAAATGAATGTTTTGTAACACATTTACTAATCCAACAATTGACTGATTAACAATAATTGAATATTAAAATGTTGAGTAAAAGACTCGAGTCATTATATGAATGACGTAATCAATTGAGTTGAATTGACACTCGATTGAACAATACAAATAATCACATGACAAATGTTTAATTTGATTTTAATTTCACACAAAATTGCTTAATATTCAAAGTGTGAATTTGTCTCACATTGTTCACGT
>NW_006281106.1:1244792-1245540 GCF_000203795.2 Batrachochytrium dendrobatidis JAM81
TGTAGGAATATCTTGGGTCAAGCGTGTCGATCCGATACCAAGGCCGAGTTATGGCGTCTCAAGGTTCATGTTCCTATTCTTTTTGGGTTTATTGCAGGTGGCATGTGTGGTCAAATCGCATGGCTTTCTATTCACGAATATGCTCTCCTTGTCCCGTGTATATTCACTGGTGGTGTTGCCGCTTTGTATCTCACTTTACCGTTTATCAAAGATGCGGCAGAACAAATTAAACACGCTCTTCCTCATGAACTCCATTTTATGGACAACTATGAAGGAGATCCTCGGAAATATCAAGAGTATCATAAGGAGCAGTTGCTGAAGCAAGTAGATCACTATGCAAAAATTACTGGCAAGAATGTCGATGATGAAATTCGAAGGTTTTTGAATGATATGGTTGGAGACGATGAAATTGAAATGGGAGTATTGAATAGCGTATCCATCAGCAGTACTGGCAAAAGAGATAGTGGATCATCTAGACTGCTCAGTTCAAGACGTGGGAAATCTGCATATGGAGCAACAGATGAAGATGACGACTTACCTAAACAAATAAATATTTAAATTATAATCACATGGATCGAGTTTGATTATCAATCGATTGGTTGGGCATTTCAAGTGATTAAATGGTTTATACAGTCGTATTCACGCAAAATGGATCACCCAATACGAGTGTCAATATATAATAAACTGCCAATCTCATATGATGATTTACATTGCATTTACTGTACAACATTTTCATTGAGCTTTTTTA
>NW_006281106.1:1245640-1246611 GCF_000203795.2 Batrachochytrium dendrobatidis JAM81
GGTGATTGGCATGCAGAGTTGCATTCTCAAGACATGCAATTCTTGGTTTCTTGAACTAGAACGTAAACGTATCTGATTTTAGCATACGAATGTTTGTACAGTTTGATTGCCATCAAAACAGTTTAATCTATGCATTGCAGTACATCAATTTGGTGATTGTACAACGTATGACTACCAGAAATGAACAACTATTTCAGTTCAAAACTATCGTTTGTATGATATGATGGATGTTGCATCAGTCAAAAATGTCCATCAAGTCAATCTTCAATATGGCAGCGTAACAAGTATTCAACCAGTGTTTACTACAAACTAAAACAGTCACATTCATTGCAATACCAATACAAAACCATTCCATTTACATCAATATGGTGTAATTAAACGATGATCATTTGATCTGTAGTCAGAATCCAAGTGCATGTTACAACACTGCACCAACCAACTGTTTGAAACATACAGTATTCTAGCAGTATTCTACAAATTGTTGCTACTACATGATGATGCAGTTTACGTTGATTTGTGTAAATCAAATCAAGCTTATAGTTTAATTAGAGTTTAATGACATGCTCGTAATTGAATTAAACTATTCTGCGTGTCATGATTCGCATTAATATTGTATTGATGTGCAAGTATAAAAACATCTGATTTGGTGTATAACATGCTCGTTAATTTGTCTATTATGAAGTTTACTATTATTTCGACTGTGATTATCACTGCTTCTGCAGTCATTGCTGTTCCTGCCATCAATGACAGACTCCAGTTTAATGCACCGTCTATCAACCAAAATCAAAACACTGGTCTCGATACTGGTCCTGGATCTGGCTCCGGTTTAGGTCCTGACCTGTCATCTGAGTCTGGACCTGGATCCGAGTCTGGAAGTCTACCTGCCATTCAGGATGCAGCCAGAATCCCGATTTTTTCAGCTCCAACGTTTTCAAAACCAGTATTTCCACAAAACACTGCTGATACTCAAA
>NW_006281106.1:1246822-1260416 GCF_000203795.2 Batrachochytrium dendrobatidis JAM81
TGATTTGAATGATCGTCTTGGCAACAATATGGTCAGATTCACGACTGCTAGCCCATTGGTTATGGATTCATGGTCTGATGTCAAGAGCGGTATGAAACCATCATGTGCCGGAATCAATGCGGTTTCCACATGTCAAGAAAATGCAATCAAGAGTGATGTGTCGTGTGGTGAAGACAAGTCTGCAGCAGTAGATCGAGCCAATGCAGTGCGTGGATTCATACGTGGCATTGCATTGCAAAAACTTGCATTGTTGGACTGTACATCATCTAATCTTGAACAGCAATATCAAGGTAACCAAAAAACACAGCTACTGCAGCAACTTGATCGTGTTCGTGAAGCCACGGCAAAACTTGAATTGCAGTTCAAATCGCTATCATGTCGTGCCAAGCAACTAGGCAGCTGTGATGCCAAGATTGGTGAGTGTAAAGGTGTTCAAGATAATACACGCTTGGAACGACGATGGTGGGGAGCAGGATCAGGAGCTGGATACGGTGCAGGAGTTGCTGCGGGATATGGTGTAGGCATGTAATAATTGAATCTACCCATTTTTTGTTAGCACACCTAAAAAGCTTATTATACCCAGACCGGGAATTTTCCCATGCTTGATATATTTTTGCAATTCTGTTCACACTTTGACATAATAAACTCAACTTGCATGTATGTGAATTTGTAATATTGACTTGAAGGATGTTTAAGCTATTTTATTATTTGTTGGAATGGATTGTAAAGCTGTATTTGATTCGAATGTGGGAATAAAACCTTGCAGTTGAGGAATATAAAAGCCAATACACTATCTTTATTGATCAACCAATCTTGGCTATTTATAAAATGCATCTGTTTACTATTATAACTGCAGTGATGGTGCAGATCGCAGCAGCCATTCCATCTTATACTACTATGGGTTACACGACTGAGAAACGCGATTTGGGCACAGGTTGTCCATACACTCTTGATCAATATGGGACTGCTGCGATGCAGTTTCATACCACCATGCAGCAACAACAAACAGCCATTCAAGCACAAGTTCAGGCCACTGCTACTGCCATAGCAACCAATGGCGTAGCTATTGCTTCGGCCAATGCTGTTGGTGGTGCAGCCGCGGCACCAGTGGTTGATCCATCTGTATACTGGGCTCAGTGGCAGAACTGGAATACCAATCTGGCTAGTTATGGAAATGTTTTGTGGAATGCCGGCTGTTTGTCTACTTACTGGGACAACGATAGCAATTATTATAATGCAATGATTGCTCTGCAGCAAAATCTCGCACTTCAGGTAACTTTAAACTCGAAGGGTTGAGTTACTATTCTAAATATTAACATGTAAACCCATTATAGAATCAGGCTATTTGGAATAATATAGCCGCTGCTAATCAGCAAGCTGCAGCACATGCCAATGCGCTGTATCTACAGACTGCAACCCAAAATGCGCTGACAACATTCAATTCGGCAGCATGCCAGATTAATACAGCGTATGGAGCACAGTTGAGATGGAATAGTGTTTCGGGAACTTCATGGAACTGTTGAGGCTTATATTGAACTGAATTCCTTGGCATATCATCCAATATGCAGAATGATTAAATAAAGTTTGAAGTTGGTTCAGATCTTGTCGATATATTATCATGACATTGGCTGAGCGGTAAGTAGTGTTGGCTAGAATGATAGTATTCAGCCATTGCTACGTGTAAATGGTTTGTATTAACGATGCTCATGCTGCATTCGCCTCAAGGTTTGCATTGATTGAAAGGGATAGAGCTGTTGCTGCCAAGACTCGAGCAGTTCATCCATCATCCTCTACAACTGTTCAGAAAAGACTTGAGCCATCCACTTTTAACAAAAGACTTGATGCAAAGACTGCTGCAACTCTCTTGAAGCAGCAACAACAGACTGGTCATAAAATGTCCAATTCTGCTGCCAGTATGATGACCAAGCAAAGTAATGGTCGTACTAAAGCATCCAAGACCATTTCAGTGGTCAAACCCCTTGTAAAGCGTCTTGGACCCAAACCAGGTCCAATTGAGAATCGTCTTGGCAAGCGGCTTATTGACCGGTTAGGTGATAAACCCACTGCTGCTGGAAAGACTAAAGCTGTATTACGCTCCAAGAAAGCAGGAAAGGTATCCAAGACTATAGTATCCAACTCGACTCCTAAAAGCAAGACTCGAGGACGTGTTGCTAATATTGGCTCATCCAGTTATTCTGCAGCAGATATGATGGATGATGACGATTACAAATTTGGTCAAGCTGCAATATATTAATTCTCGATATTTCAAGATTATAATTAGACTGGTTCATTACTATGGTTGCAGCTGTGGAGTGGATCTCTATTGCAGTGTGGATGGATGCGCAATCATTACTGCACGATAAGCCTTCAACATGCTTCGACTCGTGCATTACAAAGTATCGGGTGAAATTGCAATAGATTCAAGTGGTGCATGTGTTGCTTGATCAACAGACTCACCCCAATCACTTGCCGGATCTTGTTGATCAGTAGTTGTTGCATACTCGATAGAAAGCCGAGCCGATTCCTTATTAGACCGTGTCGGCTTGTCCTTGTCTGAATCAAAACAAATGATGCTATCGGCTGCATATACTTTTGTCTCTGTGGACTCCTGTTTTTGCTGATGTGCACAATCGCACAAGTCTTTTAGCTCGTCTTTATGCGTATTGACATACTTGACGGCTGTACATGCCGCTGCTTTTTTGGCATCGCGTTGCCCAGTGCCGAGACATTGAGCCAATACCATGTTGTGATACGTGATAGTGGCGGTAGTACCTCCATGTAGACCATATTCATATCTGAATGTTTTGTTTTTAAAAATAGTTGGATTTCAGTACTTTTTGGCAATTGTATTCAACAGAAATGCAGACAATAGATTTGTAGTTGTCAAATTTACCCGACAAAAAACATACGTGTAATCTATCTTGACACATTTAAACAATGAATAGGACAAGGTTCGCAATTCAGCAACTGGGTTCTCGTATATCATTGATTCTCCACCAAACAGCGATGTGAATCGCCACCACCAAGGTGAGATCACTGTGATGTCAAACATGCTTTGCACGCAGTGTATATCAAATTGAGAATCTACAAATACAGCACCTAGCATGGACTCGTAAACATCACCTGCAGTTTTTGGTGCTGTATTTCCCTTGTTCCAAAACAATCGAGCAGAGGCAATTTGAGTAGCTGACGTCGATATTGGTAATGAAGTAGATGATTCAGATGCAAGATAGCCTTGAACCCATGCAGTAAACCGCCCGATTGCTGCTTCCATAGTCATATCTGTATGGCGTATATACTTTACCAACCCAATTTGAATCGACACACATGCCAGAAATTGATTGCAAACAAGCTCAGCGCGAAGTTTTGATAATCCACCTGGATTCAACGGTGGTGTAATTTTATACAAATGTTGCATTGCAAGGTAAGAAAGCACTGCATCTCCTAAAAATTCAAGCCGTTGAAATATGCTACCCAGTTTTCCCGTTCCTGAATGGTTATAGTCCATGATATCAACGAGTTTATGCATACTACTTACACCACACACACCAAACCGACTCAGTGATATGCAAGTGTTGCAGTTTGACCAAATCGCAATCACCCATATTGTCGACTGTCTAACTCGTTGACATTCAAACCGTGCAATCACTAGTCACAATATAATGGTTGACTGGTTCGTTTGATTGATCTGACATTGACACTTTGCAAACCTTGACTTGATTCATCAACTTGGATATTCATATAATATTGGGTTTGTATCATCACGTTGGACTCGTTATCAAACACCTTGATGTGTCTATGCAACACAAACTCGATATACACACATTAGTTACTGTTTGACATGACTGGGTCGATCATACATACCAGACAATGCAACTGTATTAGTTGTATGATACAATCAATCATGGTTGACTCATCACTATCAAATATCAAATGTTGATCACGTATACATTGATTTGTAATTGCATGGTCCGTTGGCAATACACACTATGATATGATTGACAAGTTGTTGATTTGCAGTAATCAGATGTGCATCACCTGTAACATTGGATGCAATTGACGAGTTGTAACCGCTAGTCAACAATCATCGATATGTTAGTGATTGTATTGACTACATGATTGGTATGGATTAGCTGTCATGATCGATTGGTGGACAATACAATACACATTGATTATGACGTGTCGCAACTAGTTGATATATGCAGACTCGACTGATAATCGACTATATGTTGATTTGTAACTCTGTCACTGTTGGTTTGGATCGGTCATTGCTACTGCTTGTATATGCAGTGTATACATGTGTGATGTATTGGATATCGGTGTTGTGTATGTTGAACCTGTTGGACAATATATTGTCATGTTGTATCAAATCGCACCATATTTAGAATGCAATCAGTGATTCGTTGGTTTAGTGATCGACTCGACTCACATTCGACTGTAATGTTCACAAATATGCATTGCTGATTGACACGCATATATCGACATGTATCAGACTTGAACATGGTGTATATCAGTTGCATATACCAATCACTGATGCAATTGATGATGATCGACTAGTCAATCAATTGGATATCAACACCAATGTCAGTTAATTACCACATGAATACTTGCAGTTGTGACCTGTATTCAGTCAGTAATGTTGTTGTATGTCGCGACTTGGTGCAACATACATCATGATATGTTGGACAATTGTATTGCAATACAGTCAATGGCATGCTGGTGATTTGTTGTGCTGTCTGACTGTATATATGGTGTCGATCAGTGTCAATCAGTAATGCATTTGTATTGGTCATGACTTGCGTGCAGTAATCTGGCAGTATCGTGATGTATGATACCATGATCAATGCAAAACACCATTTGATCAAGCACGGTAATTGTGATTGTGATTACAATCTAGAATTGTGTGTGGAATACAATCAGAATCACAGTTGGCAGGATATTGGGTGACTTTGTGTGAAATAACCATTATTGGTAGTTCAACCTGGATATACACAAAAAACAACCGACTGTTGCATAGACTGTATTTGAATTTGCATGATAGCAAGTCGTTGGATAACCCGACCTGTATACAAATTGACTGATAAATGACAAATGGGACCAATCTAAACAGTGCACAGATGGATGCTGGTCAAAAAACATGACCAATTGAACAATCAGTCAAATACTTGGCATACAATGACAGTGTATGCTGTGGTAATGGATTGTAGATGCGATGATAACTATCCATAATGGCACTACCTGATCACTGGATACATGACCGCAATTGGAGAGATCAACACAACATACTACCGAGGTTAATTATACACCAACAGTGATGCTTGTATATTGATTCACCCTATAAGGTGTATTTGGCTTTTTCTAAATATCCATTTGGAGATTTCTGATTGTCACCCTTGAAACTGCCGTCATTATAAAACGGCAGTCATCTACCAGATTCAACCCATTTTCATCACACTACTCGATACAATGCTGATTACTCTAGAATGCGTTACAAGTGGTTGCTGCAGTTCGACTTGCATTAGAATCACCTTTTGAAATTGACAGTCAATCAAACAATAGGCTGTCAAAATGATCACCCGTTGAATTGGATGGTGATATCAAGAAATGTTACACAATGAGATCCAATGTTGATGGAGTCGGTGTATGTATCATGCCATTTATTGTAATGTGTGTGATATGTTCAAACCGTGCATGTATTGGATCAGTTTAATATAGTATACTGCTGCAAATACCATGATTATTACATTCCATTAGTATGTGTGATCATATTGCACCAATCGACCAGTATACAATTACTGTATACATCAACATGTGCATAATGACCATATTGTTGGCATTGTATATTCAACATGTGATATTTGATACACGACAAAGTTGATACTGCGACTGATGTGTGTGATCAGTCAGGCTATTGATGCAACCATTTTGATACCACAATCAACGAGTCAAACCAGTCAAATTGGTCGGATCTGATATCAACACACATGACTATTGTTGGTATTGGTATTGCATGTGCCAATACGACATGTCAAGAAATATCATATCGACACAATACACACATGCATGTCAGCATCATCAATGTGTACAACTATGCAATATATAATCAACTGTATTGTATTGGAAATACAAGTGTCAATGTAAAATATGATATCATGTCAACCAAGACTGTGTACAATAATCAGATATAATGCATGCACATACAATTTTATTGTAAATTAAACCATAATGACAATTGAATCGGTTGAAATCAGTCCAGATTAGCATTTAAATCAATTGAGTGGATCGTCACGTTTGGGTCGTTTAAAGAATGATCCCAATCCATCCATAAGCTTGGAAAACCCTTTCCGTTTATTGGAGGGAGCTTTCTGTCTAGAGGATCCAGATCCAGATTCTTCATCTGATGATTCTTCGTCCGATGATTCTAAATCTTTGTGTTTTCGTCGACCACCAGATTTTTGATCAAGATCCTTGTTTTTTAATGATTGCTTTTCAAGGTAATTTTTAGCGGAAGGCGTTTCTTTGATAAGCGAAGCTTGGTGAGCAACTGTTGCAACATTCATAGTGGCTCCGAAAACGAGACTCACAATCTGTTGATCGGTCTCCCATTCTTTTTCTACAAGATCACCAAGCTTGGACTCGCACTCAACAAATTCTTTTCGAAATTTGCCAAATTCGAAATATTGAGCTTCAAGATCAAGCTCAGCCTTTTGAATTTTTTCATCGTGCTCTGGATCGCCACCTTTTCTTTGAGGTTTCTTTTCCAGAGTTTCAAGCTTTTTTTCCAAGCGCTTTACCACCTTACGTTGACCCTCATATCGAGATTTTAACAACTCGCATATTTTTCTTTGCTGTTTACGATCATGATCTATCTCTGCGTATTTTTCGAGCAATTCCTTGACGTTACCTGGAAGTGGATCAAGACCATCTAAGCCTATACCGTTTGGATTAGGAGTTGACGAGGTGCTAGACTCGGTGCTTGTAGTTGCACTGGGAATGACGGTTGAAGTGCTAGTTTCAACATCTGTAGTTGCACTGGGATCGATTGGATTGGCTGTAGTAACCGAGCAAGCAAGCAGGATCGATGACAATACAGCAACTGCGAGTTTCATTGTATTGGTTTGGTTGAGCAAGTTGCAATGTCATTCAACAGGTCGGGTTTTGAACTGTATTTATATCCATTATTGAATAGATAACATTAAAAGCATATCCCTTGAATAACCGTCCTAAGGGGTTGACTTTATTGTCAGGGTTGGTGTTGATTTGTGATTTGTGATCAATTTCAAACTTTGAAGGGATCTCCCTTTATATGTTGATCCACAATTTTGATTAAGCCGCTATTTGATCATACGCTCAAATATCATATGGTTGATTAAAAGCTTCACCCTGAAAAGGGTTATGGTCAAGGGTCAGGGTTAAGAAATGAGCATAAACCAAAACTGAAATGAGTTGACACTCGGCTATTAGTTGGTCATCAATATGTGCCGTGATATTCCATGTTTATTAAAGTAGCAAGTGATTGGCACGATTCAACGTACAAGTAGTGTATAGTGAGCATCGGATGATACTGTTTTACTTGAACAAGAGTGCTAAATCCGTTGGAATAAATATAATTTAGTCGTCTATTTCTGTACTACATTTTACACCCTCATTGTTACACAACATCAAATGTCTACAAAAACGGCTGGAAATGGAATGTGTTTGTAGGAATACAAAACATCATACACAAAATGACAGCAGTATTGCGTACATACAAATCAAAGTATGCTATCATGATTGCCAACGGATTAATTAAAAACAACTTTATATCCAACTTGCCCATCAACAACCAACAACTCTGTTGGAGTTTTGTGTAATCTGATTTATATTAATTTAAATGGAGGTGTGTGTATGATCTGTAACTGTTAGTAGTTGACAGAAAATAACAAATCAAAAGTGTAATGGGTGTTGCACAATAATTCAGGATCAGCAGATTTGGAGTTTTCAATGATAATGAAAAGATGTAATAAAACAATAATATGTTGAAATGGTTGGAAGAGTCATTTATTAATAAATATGAGTTATAGTCAGTCTTGTAGTAATTGATTGTTTGTATCTTGGTGACACACAAGTAGAATGTATGATGAGCAATCAGAAAAGTAAATTGATCAATAGGTGTAATTCCTATTGTTTACCAAGTCAAATAGTGGAATTATGGCACACAAACATTGGTGATACGAGTCCCTTGGATCATCACATATTACCATTTAGTATTCTGCATGGATACTCGACACATTTGGTAGTCATACATTGTATGGTCACCAAGTTTGAACCCACATTCATGTATTGTGTTGGACTGTCAATGTTGTCAATACAACTCTGTACACACATTTGTTGTATTCTGAATCACGGATACAATCGCAATCTAATTCAACAACAATCATGACACATGTCAGTAATGCAACTGTTGTTTGCATGCCAATCACCACCAACAACACCACTGTATTGTCAATCAGTCCATGACACTGGCTGTTTATTACACACCAACACTGTTAGTGTTCCGTTTACATGACTAGACTGCAAGTTGTCGTATTCGTTTCTGTAGATTTGAAATTGTTGGTAATCGAGTTTTGACATTCAATTCGTGCTGTTTTTGTATATTTTTGTATATTGCTGGACATTCAACTCAACGTCTTGTTCCAAAGTAGACATGTGTTTGATGTCATGTTTGTATAATCGAAATAGGAATCCAGCTTGCCAAGTAAATGCTGCAAGACTCTTGACAACCAGTCATGTACAGTATTGAGTCGGATGTTCATACTATTGATAGCATGACAATTGACAGTTCAAGAGTTCTGTTGAAGCTTTTCTAATCATTGGCAATACTTTGAGTTTGCGTATTGAAAGTATTATAGTTGGCATAAAGTATTGATACTGCTGATATGACCATCAATCCATACTGCATTGAACAGGACTGCAGCACAGTGCCATATCACTAGATCAAGTGTTGAGGCAGAGTCGTTTGAAGGATTTTACCACTAATATTTGGCCAGCTGTTGTGTGGATAAACTGTTACCCTATACTGACCGTAACTTGAAACTGAATGATTATGCCAATCGATCTTGACATATTTTTTAGTATATGTATTAGGGTCACCATTCCTTGACTATGAGTCATGTTTCATTTAATGGTTGAAAGGCTGTGCATAAAACAGCCTACACATGAGTATATGTGCTACATATACCTAAATGGCGGTCGAGTTGTTGCTGCATAAGCTCATATAACCCGTATGTCTTGATCATATATTTAATCGCTATGAAGGTATGGTTCATATCCACAACTGACCCATTCATTACCAAGAATTGTCCTACTAATTGACAAGCTTTATCACATTCATTCTCGTCGACAGGATGAAATTCATATCGACTATTGTGTTGTTGCTGTTGTCGGTGACAGTCAGTGCGGTAGTCATTGATCGTCCATCTGCCAGCGAATCAGAACCTGTAAAAGAATGTTCAACACACATGCAGCAACACACTGGTATTTGTGCTTCAACTGGAACAGAGCAACAATCAACTGGAACCAATCATGATGTAGCTCAGTCAACTGTAGATTCCGATGATTCAGACAGTTCTGTTGAACAGTCCAATTAATCATCGTCATACTCTCAGTCCAAACAGTCAGATGATGATATATTTGACAACACACTATACGACGACGTCTGCCATTTTCCTAAAAACTATATCCCAGATAACAAACGGCCCATTCTCACACATCAGCAAAGGCTGGATAGAGTCGAAAAAAGAATGAGGAATATGGGTATGGAAATTCCAACTGATGTTGGAGACGGATATCCGCACAAGATGAGCACCAAGGCAAAGGAAAGAATACTAGAAGCTAAACAAAAGGAGCGTAGAATGAGCTCATCTGATAAAAAGAAATTCAGGAAACTGAGACTAGGAAGATTATGGGTGTGTCGCAAGTTGGCTCTTGAACCTATCGAAGAAGAATCAATCAGAGTTGTATCTGAACCTACTCCAGAATTAAAATCCATCTTGAAACCCGGATCTACTTTTAAACCCCACGGCTCAAAACACGATCATTCTAAAAAACATCAGCAAAAGTCAAGTCACGATGCTGGTTCAAGGGAAGCTAAAGTACACTTTGTACCAACGACTAAAATTGCTAGATATTCAAGTGAATCTAGTGTACTGCAAGAATATGATATTCAACTTCCTTCATTACGTTCAAAGTTTAATAGATTCAAACGACAGATGCTGAGGTTCATTGGATATAGAAGGCATACTTGAACATTTCTACGCAAACCACCATAACTAAAAGTGTATAGTAAATCAATGTTTGGACACTCGACTGTTTGGTAATTCAATTTCATTGTAAAACTGGAATCACGCTATCAACAACCTTGTTTAGAGTATGTTGTACTGCAGTGTGTATATATGATTTATACTGTCAATTTGCATTTGTCATGTAAGCATTCAGTCTTGTTTGTCCAATAAACACCTTGCATTGTCACCACCATTTCCAATGTAATAGTATGCTTGGATTGATCATATTGCACCAATCAACTACTGTGCACTGAATGTATCAGATGATGTCATGAAATGGTGGATAATATTCATAATTGAAGTATTGGCAGTCAGTGATTGAATGATACGATCGAATACCGCTGATCACTTTGTTGGTGACCAGTATCACATGTGGTCAATACCAATATGTTGCACAACAGTCATTCAAACAGGTTGGAGCATGCCACATTGTAGCAATGCAATCAAATTGGTACAACACATGCCAACATACATGTAGTGTAGTGTATTATACACTAGTAGTGATGATGCAACCAACGACATGCGTGGTTGTAATATTATACGTGAAACCACATGATCATGTCTATGATTATGATTATGGTTATGGGGACACACAGCGTTACAATGATGGGTCAGCAACAATGTGATGTAACTGGATGTGCAATACCAAAACCATGTCCAGAATACGTGATATAACGACAACTTGCAGCCATATTGATGTAAATGGACCACTAAATAACAGTGTTGATGTGAAATAAACAGTTGCATTACTGGCATGTGTCATCATTGTTGTTGAACTATATTGAGATCGTATCTGTGATTCAGAATACAACAAATGGGTGTGCAGAGTTGTATTGACAACATTGACAGTCAAACACAATACATGAATATGGGTTCAAACTTGGTGATCGTACAATGTATGATTACTAAGAGTGCACAAAGTGTAGATTCAACACTATAGTCTGATTGTGTGTCATATGATGGTTGTTGTATATCAAACACACAGTTTAGTCAATGTGTAGTAACCATTGTATATTGCAATGCAGAACACAGTCATTGCACAATGAATACAGTTGTAAAACAAAGCGTTTGCGGTTAAACAGCACTTTGAAGGGTGTGCTTTTCAATATACCTGATCAAAGGGTCGTAAAAGCATAATTCAATCGACATGATCATCAAATTAATCGATATGATATTGTGGATAGGGAGCAGCACACTGTCTAGTTTGATATTGGCCCACTACAAGCAATCAAATAACCCTGTATAATTGGTTAATCTAAAAGGGTTGGTTTGCTATACAAAAACATACAAATACAATCGATTGAGTTCAACTTTATAATAGACATCAGTCTCGACACTCTACTTTTGTACTAATCGTTTAAACCCATTGACCAGTCTGATGAAATTGGTTGATATTTTACTTGTACTGACTGCGGCAGCAACCGCCAATGCAATACTGACACCGACTGATAACGATCGTTCACCACAAGCATCAGGCACTTCCAGTCAAGTGTCTGGCTCAACCAGTGAACCTAATCCAGACACTTCAAATGAATACCAGCAAGAACCAGTGGATTTGAGTATTCACAACCGAATCCAACAACAGCCAATGGATCAACCTAATCCAAATACTCCCGGTCCAAACCAGCGACCGACTGTGATTGTAGCTGGTCCAAATATTCTCAAACAAGGCCGAAAACGCATAATTGGTGTGATTGATTTAACCACATCCGACCAAGACCAACAACAACCAACTGATGTAGCTGGACCGAGCACTCCCAAACGAGGTCAAACACAACCAATTGATCAGTCCAGCCCAAGTACTTCCAGTCAAAACCAGCAACAACCAATGGAACAAGGCGAGTCTGCCAATACTGTTCCAGATCAAGTGGCTGTATTAGGCCCAAAATATCAGAGAAGCTTTAATCGTATAAAGAAAAGGCTTGTAGAGTCTAAAGAATTACGAAACAAAAAACGCGAAGAATATTGTAAATCTATGGCTCTTAAATTTGAACAATGGTCAGCATTAGAAAGAGGAGAAGAAATATCAGGATCAAAGTACAATCCAGACACTGAAAATCAATTGAAGCAAGAGTATGAAAAGGCAAGCAGAAGAGTATACAGTATCAGACATGATCTGAAAGTGTTTATGGAAAAGCATGGTTTGAAATTTGAAGAACCGGACTCGGATTGATGATGTGTTGATGATTTTGATTTTGAATAAATTTAAACTTTCTGATGTGTGTTGGTATTTGTCGAGTATTGTGAATGGTCAACAATCATATCATTGATTGTGTATTGTGTTGGATATTACATCAATAGTTACTGGATTGTTGATTGATACATTGACACGGCTTGTTCCATATGCATCAATGACATGATAACAACCAGTGTTGATTGTAACTATCAGTCATACTTGCAATCACTTGTCAGTTGTATGATACCATCAACTGACCATGTCGTGTATTGTACAACAAACGGAGCAATACACTTGTTCAAAGTCTGTCACAAGCAAAATGTGTTTGCCATGTCACTGTCAATGTTGGAAATCACAAGACAATGTTTGATTGAAGGATTTAACACCTCATTACAAAACATCATTGCATTTTATCAATAATATACTAAAACTAACCAATACGTTAATGCCTTGCAATATATTGTGTTTGACTACAATCACATCCAGCATTGTGCAGTTGGTGATATTGCTGAATCAAGATATGAAAGTGATCCATCAAGTGGTTCAATTGAAACAAACACTGCAAACCATTCAATCAATGTTGGAAATTGTGTTGGAATACTGACCAGACAAAACTTTGAGTAAAATACAAGTCAATATACAGTAATGCTGTGTATACTATGTATACTGTGGTTAGTGGAAATGATTAGTCGTATCCAATTTCAGATGATGATCAAATAATTCAGACTTGCAAGTATTATGAATTTGAACACATCCAAATTGCTGAAACGTTTGTTACTGAATCTAGAAACCCAGATCCAACAATGACAAATAAGCAGCGTCAAAACAGAAATCAATTGGATGCATTATCAACAATTAGTGAACATGAAAACAACAAAACATATGACATATGACAGGACATTTCAAACAACTTGTTTTCTAGAGCAACTATAAATGCCATTCATTGACTCGATCAAAAACTACAACAATTACTTGCAATGCATTCAAATTGGCATCCATATTTGACATCCATATCCAGTTCAACAACAGGGAGCGTCAAACAAGTGGTATCATGATTACTATTCACAAAACAAGCAAATCGGACAACAGCGCTGTC
>NW_006281106.1:1260623-1272992 GCF_000203795.2 Batrachochytrium dendrobatidis JAM81
ATTCATGGCTGTTATTGGACTTTGTACGACTGAACCATTGTTCAAATGTGATGATGTTTATGCCACTGTTGTAAATCGAATGGGTGCATATTGAAATACACGATATTGTTGTAATATATTGTAGTATGTCTTGTATGCAAAGTACGACAATCTCTCGAGTTTGAATTTATTGTAAATATACACCAGACATTCATCAAACTAAACCTTTTAGTATTTTTGCTTGCTTGAAATAGCTCCAGCAAACAAACAAGCGTTTATGCAATGCACACTGTGTATGCTACACCAACAACATCATTGATGGCCAATACACACAAGTATTGTTGATGTACACTTTGAGTTCCAAGACTGTATTTTTTGTAGCGGGAAAGTCGCGGGAAAGCTGCACATTGAATTGCACTGTTTTGAGTTCCACTTTAAACATCTGTTCAGCAATCAATTCATACTTTTGACAAGCTCATGTATGAATGATGGTTTATCAGTGTTTTTATCAAGACACGGTAAATTGGTTCATGATCAATGATTTGAGTTGGTTTCAATGTTACTGCATTCATGACATTGAGTGCATCTGAAACAGCAACATCATCACTTGATTCGAGTTTGAAACAATAATTATTGACTGTGTTGGTCAAACTGCAGATTCACTGCTATTGGATTCAGACTCTGTAGCAAGACTTTCTGTGTGATGAAACAGCATCTGAAACTGCACCAATCGTTTGATTTCCAATAATATGAGCATCGTCCATAATAATATCATCAGCGGTTTGTGGTTCAGCATTTACCATTATACGAATCCAGTGAATATATTGATTGTAGGTTTGTAAACAGAGGCTACAAGCCAGCAGTGGCATCATTTGTAGACTTTTGATTTTGAAAGCATTCATAATTTCTGGTATGTTACTATCATACAGCAAGGCACATTGCAGTTGCTCACTTTGTCGACTTTTATTGGCAACCTATTATGTACCAGCCACAAATCTGATATTGCAGACTTGTAGATGCTTAAAAATGGGGTTTTCAAATTGACTTTTGAATTTGAGGATCGTGAACATATGATGGCATATTGATGGTTGTCATTATTGTCAAGTGTGTTGCAGTTGATTGAAGATGTGATGGAATGAATCAATATTCGATTGTGTTGTTTATTAACAAGTGAGTGAGTGTGTTTATAAAATAGGAGACAAGAAAGTCATGTGAATCCCAGTTCAAACGTCATTGTTGATGGTTTTTGATTGTTAAACTATTCAGAAATGTCTCACATTCACACACTACTAATGTCTCACACAATGCAAGTCAACACTCTCACACTAGTAATGTCTCACATTAATGAGACATTAATTCTGGTGTAAATTTGACTAATTTCCAAATATTTCAATCGTGTGAATTGTCTTGAAATATCCCAAAATTTTGTTATTTGACTCGATTAAAAAGTCGATTTTTGTTTTACAATTTGACAAATAAATTGTTTTTTTTATTCTTTTTCTTTTCATAAAATGCCAAAACGATACCTCAATGTTGAATACAACACTATTTCTACTGAAATCGATGTGACTGACTTTGAAGACCTGAGTGACGTTCAGGATGTTATCAAGTCTGAGTATGGTCCTGCTATGGCTGACATTGATGCTCCTCAACTCCAACTATACACCAACAGTAACAGGGACCAACTAATCAACACCTGGGCTTTACTCGACTCCCTTCCTCAAGAATACTTTACTCAAAATGGTTATTGTGTTGTCATTGGTTGTTTACCTCTACCCACCAGGGAACCAAGCAAAAGTACCATTTTTGATGCAGGTTCTACTTCTTTATCAACAGCAAACCATCAAGACTTTTCTCCTAAACGACAACGTACCGAACCCAATGATTTGACAACCCAATTCAAGTCGTTTTCAAACGCCCAGCTGATCGATGAATGCATACAGTCGACAGATCATGTCTTTTTCCCATACACCCAAGACAAAATCCAAAAACTATATGTTAGAGAGTGCTATCATGATGTGTTTGGCTTGCTTTTGGATCAAATTGATCGTGGCATGGAATCATTTGCAATATCTGGAACATCAGGCATCGGAAAGTCACTGTTTTTTGTCTACATATTGCATCGCTTGATGGATGACTTTACCACGAAAACTCTGTCCTTGAAGCCAAACCGGATTGTTTATCAAGTGGGATCCTCGTACAAATGCTTTGACTTGCAGCAACAACTCGTCACAGAGCTTGGACTTGAAGTGGTCAATATTGTTTGGAAACAAGACACATTGTATATTGTTGATGGACACACGATTCCAAGATCATCATGTTGTATTGTCTTGTTCATGTCATCTCCTCAGTCTGAATGGTACAAGGAATTCGTCAAACAAAAGATGGCAAGGCAATGGTATTTTCCTGTTTGGACTTTGGACGAGTTACAGGCTTGCCGACGTCATTGCTATCCGGATGTACCCATTGAGACTATCAATGAGAGATATCGCATGTATGGTGGTGTAGCTCGTCATGTCTTTGATATTGTATCAAATCCAATGGAGAAAGCTTTGGCTGATGTTGATGCAGTCAAAGGGGTACGAAACATTGGATTCACAATCAAAATATCTGCAAATACTCATACATTGCTTCATACCATTGTGTCGGACGACGGACAGTACAGATTCCTGCATGTTGATATTGCTTCAAGATATGTTGGAGAACAACTCTGGCAACGTCACTCTGCTCAAATGATTACCAATATGCAGCAAATGTTTGATAGTATTTCAACCGAGATTTCAAGACATTTGTTTGAAATATACGGACATGTGGTTTTTTGTACTGGTGGACAAACTCTCAAATGCAGATGCTCTTGTTCATTAACGTATAGTGACATATTTATGTAGTATAAGTTTTAGAGGAAGATCACAGAGATGTAAGATAAGAAGAAGGAATGAATCAGAATAGTCGTGATTGTTTATTGATAAGAGAACTTTGTCTCTTATATATAGTAAGTAGTAGTGGTGAATTAGTGACGGTATAAACGCCACTCCTAAGCTTCACCGTTAAGGGTTCCCAAGCGTTACAGTCATTGCATAAAGTGAGGCAATGGTCATCACCATATCCAAGCATTGTATAGCTTACTTGTTTATACAATGCTTGTTACTATAAACCCCATCCTGACTGTCTGGGTCCTATTACAAATGTCATAAATTACCAATGTCTAACACCCCTCCACGTCGAGAACACTCTCGAAGACCGAGCAGGTTGACGAATTGTTCGAAGGCGGGTCTTGGTAATCCCTTTGTCAGAATATCAGCTACTTGATCCTTAGTACCGATGTACTCTGGTTTGATCAGTCCCTGGCTGATTCTGTCTCGTAATGCATTAATCTTAATGCCTATATGTTTGGTTGCCTCGTGTACGACGGATGGTCCAATCATGTTTGATATCGCCGATTGCGAATCACAGTATAGCGTTGTTGGTCCATCTTGTTCGAAACCTAACTCTCCAAGTAGATCGCGCAGAAACAATAATTCTCGCGATGCTGATTCGGCAGCAGTATATTCGGCTTCCATAGTAGATACGGCCACACACGTCTGTTTTGATGACCTCCACGATACAAGTGCATTGCCTACATAACATAAATATCCAGACGTAGACTTCCTGGTCTTTACGTCTCCAGCCCAATCGGCATCTGAGTAACCACTCAATGATGCGTTGGTTCCTCCTAGTTCTAGTGCGTAACTTAACGTTCCTTGCACGTAGTGTAGTATGAGCTTGACTGCATTCCAATGTTGATCAGTCGCATGGTGCATATGTCGGGCAGCTTGTCCAACTGCAGCGGCCAAGTCCGGGCGTGTTGCTATCATAGCATACATTAGTGACCCGACTGCTTCTCTGTAAGGTGCGGATGTAACTGGATCCGTTTCCTCGGCAGCTGGTAATGGGTTCGAAGGGTACAGTGGAATAAACTTTGGATTGCAATTTGACATGCGAAATTTCTCTAGTACATCAGAGAGATAGTGCGACTGGGATAGGGTGATAGTTCGACCCATTCGATTGCGAATTATCCTTATGTTCAGGCACGTATGAATTGGACCCAAGTCCTTCATGCTAAATTCCTTGAACAGTTTCGACTTCATCCTTTCGAGTAAACTCCTGTTGTTACCAACAAACAGGATATCATCCACATATATAGCAATCATGACAAACCTGTCCTTGGCTGACAGAATGAGGATACATTTATCCGTCATGCATTGCGTAAATCCCATATTCAAGCACTTGTCCACCAGAACCTTGTTCCATTGGTACGGCGCTTGTCGTAATCCATAAAGAGCTTTTTGTAGTCTTCCTACTCGTTTGATTGCCCCTCCTGTGCTGTTGTTGTATCCTTCAGGCAGCTCGATATAGAGCTCCTCGTCAATTGTGCCATTCAGAAAGGCATTGTTCGCATCCGTATGGTCAACTTCCCAATCATAGATTGCAGCTAGTGCCAATATGATTCGCAAAGAAGTGAATTTTAATACCGGAGCATATGTTTCGTGAAAGTCGATGCCTGGTACTTGAGCGAATCCTTTCGCTACTAATCTGGCCTTGTACTTGTCAATAGTACCGTCAGCCTTGTACTTGATCTTGAAGACCCATCTGACTTTGATGGCCTTGAATCCTGATGGAAGAGCGCATTCTTGCCATGTGTTATTCTTGTACAAAGAATCCATTTCTGCGTCTGCGGCTTCTTTCCATAGATCTGCATCACTCGACATCATAGCCTGTTGCCACGTTTCTGGCACAATGTTCCTCGATGATCCGTTCGATATAACTGCCACTGCATTATTCGACTCATCGGCATTACTGGTACCACTCCCGTGAGTGTACGAGTAGTATTGATCTGACTCTTCCAGATCACTGTCATCTTGACTTGTAATGGTTGGCAAATCCTCAACCATTCTTTGTTCCACCGCAGCTTGAATGCTCGGCTCAGACGCGTCATCAACCTCTGATATCGCTCCTGGATAATCAGCCGTGACCGTCGATTCTGTGGGAGCAGCCATCGTGGCTCTGTCCCTGTTCATAACGTCAACTGGACGTTCCTGAACTGCTTTCCTCGAACCTTGAGATTTCGATCTCGGTTTCTGGTTCGGTTTCCTATAACCGGCTAGACTCGACTCATTTAGCGATGTCTTTATAGCCTTATTCCTGCTGATGCCACGCCCTAATAACTCCTCCTGAGTTATGCGTTCATCGCTTGTTGTGACCTCGGTCCCGCGATCTGCTACAGTCATCCTCGCTGTATTCCTTGCAGTCGGTACTACTCTTGGTACTTGTCGGCGACCTGGTTCTGACTCCCCTCCAATTGGCGTACTCGCACAATCTGGATTCCCTGGAGTTTCTGATGTTTTTGGACTTACCACATTATCTATCACAATAGGTACAGACGGTGTAACACCACCGCGTAAATTGTAGCTATGAGTAAATAATGGTGCCTCTTCGTACAGTGTCATTGCTGGTACGGTATTGTTCCGACGAACGGGATTAGAGAGTGAAGGAAACTCCTCTTCAGCAAAGTCTACATCCCTGCTTGTTATCATCTTTTTGCTTTCAAGGTCAAACAGCTTGTATGCCTTGGCCTGTGAGTGATAACCGATAAATATGCACCTTCTAGTGCGTGTGTCCAATTTAGTCAGCAGTTGCTTTGGTCTGAGTGCATACGCTGCACATCCGAACGTCCTGAGATGCATCACCTTTGGCAGCTCTCCTGTCCATAGCTCGTATGGTGTTCTTTGGCCTAGCGCCTTGTTAGGAGACCGATTCTGTAGATACACTGCAGTCATCGCTGCCTCTGCCCAGAATTCTCGACCAAGCTTGCAACCGGCAAACATAGCGCGTACAGCGCTAACTATTGTCCGATTCTTGCGTTCGGCAACTCCATTTTGCTGTGGAGTGTAAGGCGTCGTTCTCTGTACTGCAATTCCTTTAAGCTTCAGGAACTGTTGGAACGCACTGGAGGTAAACTCCCCTCCATTATCGGTTCGGATCGCTCGAACCGGTAAGCCTTTACTTAATTCGACAGCGGCAACATGTTCCTTGAACCGCTGGAACGTTTGATCTTTTGAGATCATTGGATACAGGTGGGAATACCTCGAGTAATCATCTACTATGATCAGGTAATATTTATATCCACCTAGAGCCGTGTCATGAAACGGCCCTTCTAGATCCATGTGTAGCAACACATTGACTTGAGTCGCCACATGTGTACTTCTTTTTGGGAACGGGTGTCGAACGGCCTTGCCTTCGATACATGCCACGCACTGAGACCTCTCTTTGGTCTTTCCCGGTATAATATCAAGACCTTCCGATTTGTCGGCCAAGTTCTTGATCGCTTCGACATTTATATGCCCCAGTCTTTTATGCCAGCCAGCAGTGTCTGTGGGCTTTCTAAATACTTCTGACGCGTGATTAGCTGTTGCAATTACTGTATTATGAGCCATTGCACGTTCCTCATCAGATATTATAGCCTCGCAGTTTACTGCGTTTACGCCTCCGTCTCTACGGGTAGTCATGATAACTTCGCCATTCGACTTTCTTATCGTCCTGACCTTTTTGAAAATACTGATCCGACATCCTTTGTCTTCGAGTATATTTTCAGAGATAAGGTTGACTCCGAAAGTTGGCACCACTAGAACATTACCCAGTTGAATGGAAACAGTCCTGTGACCTATATTGCACAGGATTTCCACTGTTCCAGTACCGATGACATTGTGCATGTCTTGTCCTGATGCCTTGACCTGTCGGTTGCTGCACGGTACAAAATCATACACCCATTCAGGTCGGCATACCATATGGCTGGAGGCTCCCGAGTCCAATATGAACATATCACTCCTATCGATGGAGCTACATGCCTCGTCAATTACAACGTCCCTTTTCTTGTCATCCATTGCTACAAACATTCCGTCTGCCGATTGATTATTTCTTGATCGGTCTTGGTTGTTTGATCGTGGCCCTTTGGAGAAGAATTTCGGTGACGATTGTCGGTAATTGCCGTTCCTTGGAGCTGGTCGACAGTCCTTTGCATAGTGGCCTATATTACCACAATTATGGCATGCGGGCATTCTGTCTTGATCGTCGTTTCTTTGTTCATAGGGTCGACGTCCCTGATCTCTACGATAATAAGTATCCATCTCATGGTTTGCTGCAAAATAGTCATCCCGACTAGAGTTGCCTTGCTTTGCGCCGTGTGCATTTGGCCCATGTGATGTTGAACCTTTCCGTAGGTTCCTATGATTTCTAGACGCATAGTTCGCCTCGTATATGGTGTCATCTACACCGTGCCTCGGTAGTGCACCCATGTTGATGAGTTTAATCTCCTCCTCGATGAGTTCCGACAGGAATTTGTTGGGGCTTAGCATTTCGTCGGTCCATCGCACTGTATGTCCTTCGAAGTAGCGCCATTCTCTGCTCTTGGAAACAAGTTTTGCCATCACCCTTGATGCAAACACTTTCTCACCCCAAAATATATTTGCCGCTGCAATCTTATGACGTAGACTCGTCATAGTGTTGTACAGTTCCTCGACTCCCTTCCTGGGATCGTACTGCAGATTTGCCATGGCTTCCTCTGATCGCGTCAGCGATCTTTTACAGTAGTCAACATAATGGTTCTTGAGTCCGACCCAGATTTTCCTGGCGTCAAGTTGTACTCCATTACTGTCACAGAGCATAAACTTGAATTTACTGCTCACTGTTGCCTGCAAGATTCCTCTTGCCTTGAATTCCTTTAATTTGTAGTCGCGCTCGATCTTTTCTGGAAGTTCACCTATGATGTGAGATTCCCATAGATCCAGAGTTTCGAAGGCGGCCTCCATTTGGTTTGCCCAGACAGTGTAATTGTCCTGGGTCAATACCGTAATAATAAGACCTTCAGCGATCTTGACCTGCTGTGAGCCTGGGCTCATAACCTCTTGTTCATTAACGTATAGTGACATATTAATGTAGTATAAGTTTTTAGAGGAAGATCACAGAGATGTAAGACAAGAAGAAGGAATGAATCAGAATAGTCGTGATTGTTTATTGATAAGAGAACTTTGTCTCTTATATATAGTAAGTAGTAGTGGTGAATTAGTGACGGTATAAACGCCACTCCTAAGCTTCACCGTTAAGGGTTCCCAAGCGTTACAGTCATTGCATAAAGTGAGGCAATGGTCATCACCATATCCAAGCATTGTATAGCTTACTTGTTTATACAATGCTTGTTACTATAAACCCCATCCTGACTGTCTGGGTCCTATTACAAATGTCATAAATTACCAATGTCTAACAGATGCCTGGAAGATGGTACAATGACAGATATTACTTTGGATGCACTCAATGGCCAACGAATTACATTTGGAATAAATACTATTCCTACTGCTGCAGCACTTGATGGTAACTATTACGAACCGACAGATGACGATAGTTTTGCAGCAATTGATTCACTCAGTCGACAGGGAATGTTCCAATTTACAGCTGTTGCTGAACATCCTATTCGCGAAGTTGATATTCTTACAAAACTGTGCAATTTGTATGATGAACCCAAACTTTATTTTGTGGTTCCGCCTCACCAGTTTAAAGGGTTCAAAAAGCAGAGTTTCAAACCAATTGATGGCACAGAGCAGGTACAACCCATTCATGGATTGATGCAATACGTTATACAACTCCCACTAATACAACCAGATTTAAAGAGTAGAAAGTGATAGTTGTATTTTACAATTGAAATGACATATTTTCAACCATTCCAATTATTTGATAATTCAATGTTGTTAATACAACTGGCATCATACAATTGTGTACATTCAAGGGATCGAGATGCATTTGGCATGAAAAGTTCCAAATTCAAGTTTACTATTGTAACATACGCTTTTTGACAAATAATGGCTCTGTTGACACATCCTTGTACCATCTAATCGTGTCCGATTGAAGCATCAAGTATGAGTTTGGCAGACAACTTGCAACTTTAATCAACTTGTATACGGTAAGCATTTTGATAATGTCGGCATTTGTCAGGATATCACACCTGACAACTTTGAATCGAATTTAGCAGTGATTATAGGTGAAAACACCAATCTAGCACAACAACAATTCCAGACAATTCCAGACAATCCGATTCTGATTAGTTCTAAAACCAGAACTCACATTGTAACCACAACCCAAATGCGTTCAATATCAATCACAATCATCATGGACGAATGTATCAAAGTATGTCGTCAACTTTTGAATATTTTAGCAGTCTTGCTTAAAACAAGTGGTATCATCCAGTGCACTACATATACTACTCATGGTCATTGACAACTGATTGTATAGTAATAGTGTTAGTGTATTGTGAGCAAAGTATTGATGATGGAATAACACACATTTTGGGTATGATACTAGAAACACACAAACTTCAAATAACTGCGCAACTATTTGTTCAAACTCTGCTCCAAATATATGTTGTTGTATACAGAAAACCTGGTAAAGTGTTGTATTTTGTCATGGCTGCATTGTTCCGAGATATAATTCGAGGCTTGTTACAATGGGTTACTGGATTTGATATCCAATAGGTTTGATAAAAGTGTTGCAATTGACATTTATGTTTGTAGATAACAATATTTTGGAATCAACTCGTTCAATTTGGAAATCAGTTGAATTTCTTGCTGATATCAATATCAATGTCAGTTCAACTCAATTGATTGGAGTAGCACTCGAGTGCTTGTAGTATTGACTTTGGTTCAAACAGTGATCCACAGTGACACACTGATTATCATTTCAGCAAAAAATGAGACAGAAATGATCATTCCCAAAACAAGGAATCTGAATGACTGAAATACTGCGCTTATTATGCTGATAATCCAATACATGAAATGGCAATCGAAAATGTACAACATGTACATGTCAAATACATGCCAAACATACCATCATTTTACAGTATGGTTTACAGCTGATACAACTGATACAGTTATTAATATGGGTTGGCTTGGAAATGTGTTTGTGTTGAAATGGCTTGCGCAACAATGTTGAACATCAATTTCGCTGTTTAAAAAGTTGCTCAAGCCATTTCAACACAAAGACCATTAAAAATGGACATTTATGCATTTATTATGTATTTAGTGTTGTTGCAACTCGACATATTACACGTCTTGATAGTGTGTTATATATCCCAGCGACATTTGATCAGTCGGTAGTTTGTGGCAAATAATGAATTAGAGTGGTGTTTTGCTCTGTTTACAGATTGTTTGGCATTTGATTATTTAGTGTAGTGTGGTTAGTATCGGTCAGACAGTGTAATACACACTGATTGAATATCAAATACAACACTGGTGACAATATGAACACACATGCTTGTCAGTTTCAACCGTATCCTAGATATCAACCAAGTTTTGTCCAACAAACTTTGTACAAGTGTCGTGCAGTGTGATGGTAAATTGTCTGATGACAACGATATACGTTTTTTGATGACTTGTATTTGTAACTTTTGAACGATTTGTGGTTGAGATCCGCATGTTTACCAATCCCTTACCGATGTTTTGCAAAAAAAACATGGTTTGACTGCATGACAATGTCAAATCCAAAATTGCATTTGGAGACAAATTGCCACCAAACATATTATATATATGCATGGATAATGCCATGACTGATATTCAGGGTATTCATGATACAAGCATCAATGCTGGTTTATTGGATGCAATTGCAGCAGCTGGTGTCAAATATTCAGACTGGGATTCAACAAGATGCGACCTAATTGTCAGATCAATGATTTTGAAAATATATAGTATTTTCAAACCCAACACATTTTGGATTTGGTGGACTGACTATAATCAAGACCATAACACTGTTCAACAATCACAGACTCAATGCCAACGACATGCATGCAGTATATGATTTGTAGTTTTGTAAAAGTTCCGTTTCGTAAATGTGGTGATATTGTTGACCTCGCGAGCAATCACTCTAAACTATACGACTATTTTTACAATGGAATTGATGCCAATACACATGCTTGTCAACACAATAGTTTTTGGATGATTTTGACAACATTTGGATGTGGCATTGAATTGGTTATAACATCAAAACCAACAGCGACAGTATCTTGGATCATGACTCGTCCAAAAGTTGTGCAGAGTGCGAATCGATTTTCAAAACAATTTTCAAAACATATATTGATTGATTATTGTAGCTGCCAACACTGATGAATTAGCAACAACCAACTTGGCGGTGACTTGTCAATGACTTGTCAGCAGTTTGGAGTGATTTTGATGATTTGGGTTATATGATTTGTAATATTTATCGAGTAAGCTTGTTTGGCCAGCTGTAACAACCAATGATGATTTAGTCTTGGTTCAACGATTGATCAAAACCCAAACCTGAATGCCAAAAACTGAAAATTGAAAAATACGCTATACTTGATGGTTTGTTTGTCTGGTGAACACCAATATGCAATGACTACTCTTGAAATAGTGTCATGGCAATGAGTCTTGTATTTTTGTCAAACTCCTGGTATATGAGATCATGCCGCTTTTATTGCAGGCAAATAAATGACTAAAAACACGAAACAATTGCCAATTGACCTATCAATCATACCATTGAGTACCATGTAAATCCAACATGTCAAAGTAACCAATCATGCAATGATTTCCTGAAACTACCGTGTCCATAAACGTATTGAGTAGGAATATTGCACTGACAGTCATCAGTCATTCAAGATTATGACAACCTGGCGCAAAGACTTGGAGTTGGGTTTCAAAACCTTGATCAAAACCTGTACTAATGATACCATCCATTTGTTTGTTCATGTCATTAATATACATATCGCTGATAAGTAGACAATCATGCAATGTTACATTCATCCACTATATAGTTGAACGAGTTTTGTCCATGATTGTTGATTGTTGATCATCTCCGATCAACACTTGCTATTGGTCAAAATGTAATCGAAACTATTTGTTGAAAACCCTGCCATCATTTGATGATTTACATTGGGTATTAGTCTAGCACTGAACGTTGTCCACTATTCAAACATGCAAACCACCCACCATTGTACACATGATGTTTGGTCTGGGTTGCACATCTTGGATAAATAGTCTGACTAATTTAGTTGTGAATATCGGTTGAAAAACTGGTATTGTTTGGTGTCCATATGTTGTTTATAGTATTGAGAATATTGGGAATATTGGGAATATTGGGAATATTGAATCAACATTGAATCAACATTGAATCTATTCAACATACCATGTCACACTGTACATTGGTGTTGATGCATGACCAAATGGTTGATAGTTTATGATGTATACACAACAAATAGTTGTTACAAACCATGATTTTCTACATCAAAAATATGAATCTTGCAAAATCGATATGAATTGTTGCTATTAAAACCATTTACTACGCTACCACTGTTAT
>NW_006281106.1:1273130-1275357 GCF_000203795.2 Batrachochytrium dendrobatidis JAM81
ATAGAATGAAACTTTGCGGTTTTGATTTGAACATTGACAACTATGCAAGTTGGTTTCAAGTTTACTGTGTGCATTGACACATGGTCACACATTGGCAGATCAACAGATTACAGCTAGCGACAATCTGAATCAGCTTTGGATGATATATATTTATATTTCAACAACCATTTTGACATGGTTTGAATTGCTCGGACAAATCATAAACATGACCAATTGAACAATCAGTCAAATATTTGGTATACAGTGACAGTATATGTTGTAGTAATGGATTGTATGTGTGATGATCACTATCCATAATCAGGGTGACAATCTGACACTATCTGATTACTGAATACATGATCGCAATTGGAGAGATCAACGCAGCAGACTACTGAGGTTGATTTTACACCAACAGCGATGCTTGTATATCGATCCACCCTACGGTGTGTTTCCGGGTTTGTCGACCCTACATGGTGGTTTTGGTGTTTTCTGTGATCATTCATTTGGAGATTGCTGATTGCCGATTGTCACCCTTGAAGATACCGTCGTTATAAAACGGCAGTCATGTATCAGATTCAACCCATTTTCATTACACTACTCGATACAATGCTAATTACTCTAGAATGCGTTATACTTGCGTTACAGGCGGTTGCCGCAGTTCGACTTGCATTACATCCACCTTCTGGGATTGACAGTCAATCAAACAATAGACTGTCAAAATGATCACCCGTTGAATTGGGTGGTGATATCACAAAATGCTACACAATTAAAGTCAATGTTGATGGAGTCAATGTATGTATCATGTCATGCATTGTAGTTTGATATCAACTTGCACTACGTTGAATCAATCTCACACTTGTTTAAAATAGTTGAATTTACGAGTCGATTCAGCAATGTCTGATACAATCGTACCACTTTCTAGTTCAAGCAATGATGTAGGTTTGGCTCCGCAACACACTCCAAGTGGGGAACCCGTTACTATAGGTTACAAAGGCAAACAGTATAATGGAGTTACCTCCACAACCACTGTGACGATTCCGGGTACTAGTATAACTGACATCAATTTACCAGTAATATCAGTTGAAAAACAATCGGCAGATTCGGTTGGTATCAATCCAAACTTTGATGGAGTATTTGGCTTTGCCTATTCCTCGTTGTCAAAACATCATCCACAAACCACTGCAATGGATATTTTGTACAATCATGATGTCATTCCCAATAACGAGATTGGTCTTCAACTATGTCCGTATGAAATGACTTCAAATAGCTTCATCAATATAGGAAACACGGACATAACTGCAAAATGCGGAACGGATGGAACAAGTATTGCATGGGTAGACTCACCATCAGATGATCAATTTACTGTCAACATCAAGAGTATACTAGTCAATGACGAACCAGTGGATCTGCCCGAGGAATTCCAAAAAACAATAATGGAAAATGGACGTACTTTGTACTCGAGTGTGGAAACATGCTTTTTACATATGCGTTTTCCTGAAGTAGTCGTGTCAACGTTGGTCAATGCTATTCTTGATAGTGGTGCGATCACTGTCAACATTAATATATTTAGTGACAAACTCGGAAAAGTAATGGTTAAAAAAATATTTTCGCAAAACTACGCAATGCTTGAATCCGGTTTTGATATCGATTGGGGCAAGCTGCCAACGCTTTCAATTACAATGCATGCTCAAACTCCCGTAACTGATGCCAATCGCAATTCTGTTGTAACAATCAAATTGGGTTCCAAAGACTATATACAGAGAGTTGATTCTGAAAGATGTAAATAATTGACAATTGTATGCAATATGTGTTGTTGGATTAACCTGACTAATGTACATGTTGGATTATAGTTAGATTTGCTATAAAAGCTGGTTCAAATGACAATGCAATTCTTGGTATTCCATTTATGGCCCAACTTGGATTGACATTTGATTTACAAAATAAACGCATTGGGTTTGCTCCTGGATGTGGATGCGAAGTCTCGACTAGCAAATATCCTACTATTTCAAACGGTTATCGAGTGCTCTGGTCACCATCACAGTAAGTTGTTTGATATTGATGTGTGGATGTGTCGATTGATATATTGATCACCAATTTGATGCATACTGTTAGATTGCCTGAACAACCAAGTACTTCAGGTTCAAGTGGCACATTTATTCGCAGAAGGAAACCATAACTACAACTGATCAAGTAGTTGTACCTGAAAATGTTGGACATTCGTCATTTTTGGGAAGTAGTCCCATTAATA
>NW_006281150.1:0-1098 GCF_000203795.2 Batrachochytrium dendrobatidis JAM81
TGATTGTGATGGTGGTTGTCAATCTGATTGTCGTGTCGGTGTATATGTCGAGTATGTACATCCGAGTGATCAAGCCATACATGTATATGCACACAATACATACAATACACACCAGTTGCGTTGATCAGCATGTGTCAACTGGTCAATATCGTCAACCTGGTTATACATGCACTTGACATGTACATCTGGACAGTAATCATTGTACAATCCAGACTGTTGTGCAAACCATATATGACCAGTCGTGTCAAGTATCCAATCAAACATCCAGTCATGAATACAACCAGGAATACAAACTCGGGTAGTTCGAGTATCGATCAACAACTGCAATCGATATCAAACTACCATGCACAATTGATTGTAATCCACACCAGTTGTAGTCAATCACACATGTCACATGTCATGGTGTATGTTGATATGTTGCATTTGAATACATGACATGATGGTCAATGTCAATCACACACAACTGGTAATGCATGACCAATGACGGCACTCGACGACTGCAACAATCAACACCAACCATATCAAGTGTGTTGATACATTGCATTAACATTGAATGCAAGATATCAACAGTGTAATATGATATACTGCTGCAAGTATATCATGACGTGTATGTGGTGGTTCAGTCAACCATACACACCATTATCATGCAAACACGATGATCAATAATGCAATAGTATGTTTGATATGATTGTATTGCATCAGTCGACTCTATACGATCACTATATACACCAATGTGTGCATATTGGATACAATGGATACAATGGACACAGTGTCAATATGTGATGGTTGTCGTTGTTGATTGTTGGTTGCGTGATGATCATATTGTTGGCATTGTATATCCAAGTTGTAATACATGACAGTTTAAATCGACGCGATCCAAGACAAATGTGAACATCAACTATACATTGGATCGAGTATTTACAGTGTAGTTTGGTATGTACAAGTATGTACAAGTATGCACAGGTATGTCAATGTGTGATCAGTCAGGTTATTGATACAAGTATTGACACCATCATCAACGAGTCAAATTGATCAAATTGATCAGATCTGACACCAACACACATGACTGTTGTTGGTATTTGTGTTGCATGTCATGTG
>NW_006281150.1:1198-8916 GCF_000203795.2 Batrachochytrium dendrobatidis JAM81
TATTGACACAGTACACATGTATGTCAGAACCATCAATGTGTACAAATATGTAGTATAGAATAAATGTATTGTATTAAAAATGCAAGTGTCAAAACACAATATGATGATGAGCAATACTGTAGAATAATCAGATACAATACATGCAAGTTTAAATGAAAATCCAAGTTTATTGCAAGTTGAATCAGAATGACAGTTGAAGCGGTTGAAACCAGTCCAGATTAACATTCGGATCGATTACCACATCTGAGTCGTTCGACAAGCGATCTAAGCCCATCACCAAGTCTGGAGACAACATTACGCACACCAGAGTAAGCTCTTTCTCCAAGAGAGGTAAATCTTTGTCCAAAGGAGCTAAATCCAGACTGTGGTTGTGGATTTTGACGTTGTTTTTCATCACTAGGATCGTTAAGATCAATATCTTCAAAATCTTCAAAATTAAGTTCTTCGAGAGTAAACCTTTGTTTTTGTTGTTCATCACTGCATGTTGATGACTGTTCACCACCACATAGTCCTTCAAGGTATTGTTTGACGGGAGGATGTGAAAGGATAGGTAAAAGCTGGGAATCGAGTGATTCAAGATCGAGAGTTTTTCTGGAAACTAGCTTAATGAGATTTATTTTGGCGAAATCCAGCTGTTGATTAACATGAGTCTGCTCGAATACACACTTGTTCTTTTTTCTTTGAAGATCAGCAAGTTTAGAGTATCCTTCTGCAATCTCACGCTCAAGTTTTTTCATCATATCCATATACTTTGAACGGTCGCGACTATTTTTGTGGAATTCAAGTCTCAAATTGCCAAACCTTTCCCCCAAGCGTTTCACCAGGTTCTGTTGATCCTCAAGTTGAAGGTCTATCAACTCGCATTCTTTTGTATGCCTATCATGGTCATGTTTACTTTTTGAGTATTCTCTGAGAAAATTCTTAGTTTTAGCTGAAAGTGGAACACGACTACTCAAGTTTATACCGCTTGTATTAGGATTTGACGAAGGACCATATTTTGGAGTTGTAGCTACAGTAGAAAAAACTGGATTGGCAATAGTAACTGAGCAAACAAGTAGGATCGATGACAGTACGGCGATCGGTAGTTTCATTTTACTGGTTTGATCGAGTTGCGGATGATTATCATTCAACAGGTCGGATTTGGATCGTATTTATGTCGGTTGTTGAGTGGATAATATTAAAAGCATATTTCTTGGAGACCTTCCTAAGGGATTAGCTTTATTGTCAGGGTTGGTGTTGATTTGCTATCAATTTCAAGGCGACTCAAAAGGGATCTCCCTTTATGACAATCTATAATTTTTACTGAGCCACTGTTCGGCTATACATCTAAACATCGTACGATTGATTGATCAATTATGTAGTTCCTCACCCTTATTCACCCTAACCCTGATTAGTGTCAAATCATAATCAAATAAGCACAGTCCATGCAAATCTGTAAACCTATGTGGGACTGAGCTGATATTCAGTTATTAGCTGTTCATCAATGGATTCAATCAATCAATTGAATCAATACAATCCAGTTCATGTTACAACCACAATGTCACATTGATGATCAGTGACTTGCAACTGCTGTGTTGGCATTGCATGTTGTGTGTTACTATATCAATATCGATTGTCACTATATAGCTGTATCAATCACACATCATGATCATATGTCATGGTTGACTAGTATTCTGGATTGATGTACACATTGTATTGTATTGCATCACTCGAACACGAACACGAACTTTGTATGACTCGTTGATCAACTTTGTTCAATAACTCGTTGTATGACTCGTATATACACTGCAATTGGATCCAGTCACTCGACATTACAACACTGTCCACATACAACCTGATTGTGATGGTGGCTGTCGATCTGATTGTCGTGTCAGTATATATGTCGAGTATGTATATCCGAGTGATCAAGCCATACATGTATATGCATACAATACACACCAGTTGCGTTGATCAGCATGTGTCAACTGGTCAATATTGTCAACCTGGTTATACACGCACTTGACATGTATATCTGGACAGTGATCATTGTACAATCCAGGCTGTTGTGCAAACCATATATGACCAGTCATGTCAAATATCCAATCAAATATCCAGTCATGAATACAGCCAGAAATACAAACTCGGGTAGTTCGAGTATCGATCAACAACTGCGATCGATATCAAACTACCATGCACAATTGATTGTAATCCACACCAGTTGTAGTCAATCACACATGTCACACATGTCATGGTGTATGTATATTTAATGTCGAATGACAATCAAAGTTTATTGCAAGTTGAATCAAAATGACAGTTGAAACAGTTGAAACCAGATCAGATTAACATTCGGATCGATTACCACATCTGAATTGGTCGATTAGCGATCTAAACCTATCACCAAATCTGGAGAAAGCTTTACGTATACCAGAGGAAACTCTATGTTTAAAGGAAGAAAGTCTCTGTCCAAAGGAGTGAAATCCAGACTGTGTTTGCGGTGACGGTTGTGGATCTTGACGTTGCTGTTCAAAGTTAGAGCTTTGACCAGAGCCACCACTGCATGCTGATGATTGTTCACATAATTCGCCGAGGTATTGTTTAACGACAGGATGTGAAAGGATACGCAAAAGTTGGCCATCGAATGTTTGAACATTGAAGGGTTCTTCAGAAACGAACTCCACAAGACTTATTTTGATAAGTTCCAAATCATAATCGAAACGACTAAGCTCGAATTTGCACCTGTTCTTTTTTCTTTGAAGAAAACCAAAATCAGACTCTTCTTTTTCAAGTTTCTGCTCAAGCTCCTTCATTCGATCGTTGCCGTTGTTGGATTTTAGTTTAAGCTTGTTTGTTAAAGTTTTACGCTCCAAATTAGAAATCTTTTTTTCCAGATGATTCTTGATACTCCGTAGATTACTATGTTCAAGATCTATCAATTCGCATTCCTTTTTTTTCCTATTATAGTCATTATGTACTTTTGAGTATTCTTTGAGCAAACTCTTCATGTCAACTGGAGGTAAAACAAGACTGCGCAAGCTTGCACCGTTTGTATTAGAAGCTGACGAGGGGTTATATACAGTATCTGTAGTCGTACTGGGATGAATTGGTTTGGCAATAGTGACTGAGCAAACAAGCAGGATTGATGATAGTACGGCGATTGGTAGTTTCATTTTACTGGTTTGATCGAGTTGCAGATGATTGTCATTCAACAGGTTGGGTCTAAATTGTATTTATATCAGCTGAGTGAATGACCGTCCTAAGGGATTGGTGTTACTATCAGGGTTGTCGATTTGTTATCAATGTCAAACTTTGAAGGGATATCCCTTTATATGACGATCCGCAATTTTTACTGAACCGCTGCTCGGCTATACATCTAAACATCGTACGATTGATTGATCAATTATGTAGTTTCCCGCCCTTATTCACCCTAACCCTGATTAGTGTGTTAAATCATAATCAAATAAGCACAGTCCATGTAAACCTCCAAATCTATGTGGGACTGAGCTGATATTCAGTTATTAGTTGTTCATCAATGGATTCAATCAATCAATTGAATCAATACAATCCAGTTCATATTGCAACCACAATGTCACATTGATGATCAGTGACTTGCAACTGTTGTGTTGGCATTGCATGTTGTGTTACTATATCAACATCGATTGTCACTATATAGCTGTATTGACTACACATCATGATCATATGTCATGGTTGACTCGTATTCTGGATTGATGTACACATTGTATTGTATTGCATCACTCGAACACAAACACAAACTTTGTATGACTCGTTGAGCAACTTGTTCAATAACTCGTTGTATGACTCGTATATACACTGCAATTGGATCCAGTCACTCGACATTACAACACTGTCCACATACAACCTGATTGTGATGGTGGCTGTCGATCTGATTGTCGTGTCAGTATATATGTCGAGTATGTACATCCAAGTGATCAAGCCATACATGTATATGCATACAATACACACCAGTTGCGTTGATCAGCATGTGTCAACTGGTCAATATTGTCAACCTGGTTATACACGCACTTGACATGTATATCTGGACAGTGATCATTGTACAATCCAGACTGTTGTGCAAACCATATATGACCAGTCATGTCAAGTATCCAATCAAATATCCAGTCATGAATACAGCCAGGAATACAAACTCGGGTAGTTCGAGTATCGATCAACAACTGCAATCGATATCAAACTATCGTGCACAATCGATTGTAATCTATACCAGTTATAGTCAATCACACATGTCACACATGTCATGGTGTATGTATATTTAATGTCGAATGACAATCAAAGTTTATTGCAAGTTGAATCAAAATGACAGTTGAAACAGTTGAAACCAGTCCAGATTAACATTCGGATCGATTACCACATCTGAATCGTTCAACAAGAGATCTAAACCTATCACCAAATCTGGAGAAAGCTTTACGTATACCAGAGGAAACTCTATGTTTAAAGGAAGAAAGTCTCTGTCCAAAGGAGCGAAATCCAGATTGTGTTTGCGGTCGTGGAGCTTGACGTTGACGTTTTCCATCACTAGAATCGCCAAGATCAATCTCTTCAAAACTGTCATCATTAGGATTTTGACGTCGTTCAGCAGGAAAACTTTGACCAAAACCCTTTGTGCATGCTGATGATTGTTCACCACTACATAGTCCCTCAAGGTATTGTTTAACGGAAGAATGTGAGAGGATAAGCAAAAGTTGCTTATCAAATAATTCAATATTGAAAGATGTTCCAAAAACGGATTTCACAAGATCTATTTGAACGAGTTTCAATTGTCGAGTAAAATAACTATTCTTGAAACTGCATTTTTTATCCTTTCTTTCAAGTTTGATAAGTTTGGAATATCCGTCTTCAAGCTCATGCCCAACCCTTTCCATTTCATCATCATCACTATATTCTGAATCGCTGTGACCGTTTCCTTGAAGTTCAAGTTTCAAAGCGTCAAACCTTTCTCTCAGATGTTTTACTAGTTTTTGTTGATCCTCAAATTGAAGCTTTATCAATTCGCATTCTTTTGTATGCCTATCATGGTCATGCTTTCTTTCTGAATAGTTTTCAAGCAAATCTTCGATGTCAACTGAAAGTGAATCAAGACTACCCAAGTTTACATCGTCTGTATTGGGAGTTGTAGAGGGGTTAGACTCGGTACTTGTAGTTGAACTGGGAACAACTGTCGAAGAGACATGGTCTGTACTTGCAGTCGTACTGGGAACAACTGGATTGGCTGTAGTGACTGAACAAACAAGCAGGATTGATGATAGTACAGCAACTGATAGTTTCATTTTACTGGTTTGATTAAAAAAGTTGCAGACGATTGTCGTTCAACAGGTTGGGTTAATCGTATTTATATCAGCTGAGTGGATAATATTAAAAGCATATTTCTTGGATGGCCGTTCCAAATAATCAGGTTTATTGTCAGGGTTGGTGTCAATTTACTATCAATTTCAAAGCGATTCGAAAGGGATATCCCTTTATATGACGATCAGTAATTTTTGCTAAACCGCTGCTTAGTTATGCATCCAAACGTTGTATGGTCGATTGTGTAGTTTTCCACCCTTATTCACCCCCAAAAGGGTCAGTGAGCCACAATCTAAAAAATCAGTATAAACCAAGACTTTATGCAACTGAGCTGACATTCAGTTATTAGTTGGTCATCAATGTGTTGTGATATTGCATGATTTGCAATCACAGTTGATTGACATGATTCAAACATGTCATGGTTTAGTAGTACTTTCCACTCAACTCGACACGATCAATCATAATTAGTATTGATCGAGTGATTCAATCAATCAATTGAATCAATACAATCCAGTTCATGTTGTAACCACAATGTTACATTGATGATCAATGACTTGCAACTGTTGTGTTGGCATTGCATGTTGTGTGTTACTATATCAACATCGATTGTCACTATATAGTTGTATTGACTACACATCATGATCATATGTCATGGTTGACTCGTATTCTGGATTGATGTACACATTGTATTGTATTGCATCACTCGAACACAAACACGAACTTTGTATGACTCGTTGAGCAACTTGTTCAATAACTCGTTGTATGACTCGTATATACACTGCAATTGGATCCAGTCACTCGACATTACAACATGATCCACATACAACCTGATTGTGATGGTGGTTGTCGATCTGATTGTCGTGTCGGTATATATGTCGAGTATGTACATCCGAGTGATCAAGCCATACATGTATATACACACAATACATACAATACACACCAGTTGCATTGATCAGCATGTGTCAACTGGTCAATATCGTCAACCTGATTATACACGCACTTGACATGTACATCTGGACAGTAATCATTGTACAATCCAGACTGTTGTGCAAACCATATATGACCAGTCATGTCAAGTATCCAATCAAACATCCAGTCATGAATACAACCAGGAATACAAACTCGGGTAGTCCGAGTATCGATCAACAACTGCAATCGATATCAAACTATCGTGCACAATCGATTGTAATCCACACCAGTTATAGTCAATCACACATGTCACACATGCCATGGTGTATGTATATTTAATGTCAAATGACAATCAAAGTTTATTGCAAGTTGAAACAGTTGAACCAGTCCATATTAACATTCGGATTAATTTTCACTTCTGAATTGATCGATGAGCGATTTAAACCTATCACCAAATTTGGAGAAACCACTACGTATACCAGAGGAGAGTCTCTGTCCAAAGGAGCGAAATCCAGACTGTGTTTGCGGTGACGGTTGTGGATCTTGACGTTGCTGTTCAAAGTTAGAACTTTGACCAGAGCCACCACTGCATGCTGATGATTGTTCACATAATTCGCCGAGGTATTGTTTAACGATAGGATGTGAAAGGATACGCAAAAGTTGGCCATCGAGTGTTTGAGCAGTAAAAGGTTCTTTGAAAACGAACTCCACAAGACTTATTATGATAAGTTCCAAATCATAATCGAAACGACTAAGCTCGAATTTGCACCTGTTCTTTTTTCTTTGAAGAAAGGCAAAATCAGACTCTTCTTTTTCAAGTTTCTGCTCAAGCTCCTTCATTCGATCGTTGCCGTTGTTGGATTTTAGTTTAAACTTGTTTGTTAGCATTTTACGTTTCAAATTAGAAATCTTTTTTTCCAGATGACTCTTTGTACTCCGTAGATTACTATGTTCAAGATCTATCAATTCGCATTCCTTTTTTTTCCTATTATAGTCATTATGTACTTTTGAGTATTCTTTGAGCAAATTCTTCATGTCAGCTGAAAGTGAATCAAGACTACCCAAGTCTATGCTGTTTGGATTAGGAGTTGCAGATGGGTTATATACAGTATCTGTAGTTTCAGTAGGGAGAATTGGTTTGGCAATAGTAACTGAACAAATAAGCAGGATTGATGATAGTACAGCAGTTGGTAGTTTCATTTTACTGGTTTGATTAAACAAGTTGTGGATGATTGTTATTCAGCAGGTCGGATTTGGATGGTATTTATATTGGTTGTTGAGTGGATAATATTAAAAAGCATATTTCTTGGAGACCGTCCTAAGGGATTGGTGTTACTATCAGGGTTGGTGTTGATTTGCTATCAGTGTCAAACTTTGAAGGATCTCCCTTTATATGGTGGCATGTAATATTTGCCGAGTGCTACTTGGCTATACACTCAAACCTTGTATGGTCGATTGTGTAGTTTTCCACCCTTATTCACCCCAAAAAGGGTCAGTGAGCCACAATCTAAGAA
>NW_006281151.1:0-6794 GCF_000203795.2 Batrachochytrium dendrobatidis JAM81
AACCATACAGACAGCACAAGGCATACAGCAAGTACCAGGCTATTCACAACATAATGCATTCTGTTATCATATGCACTGCATTTAATTATTGAGAACATGCTTTTGTAAGGGATAGTGAGCCGAATACGGTTTCTAACCAGGCTACTCAAACTATCTTGGTCTAGTAGTTGAACACTCATATTGAGTCTACCATACTACTATTGCGACCATATTCACATAAAGTGGACTACTTTTTTAGTCGCCGACTCTATGTTGCTTATGAATAAACAATGGCTAAATGTCCGTTATGCTTTCCTACTACAAACTGACTGCATTGCTTATTCAATGACACTATTCCGTTTTCTGCTTTTGACACAACTATACATTGTACGATCATCAGATTCATACATTGCAATCCAGTGATTGGGGTTGACTGCTGCCAATCAAACTCCACCTTGTATTCTAAAACTCAAATACGCTCGCGTTCTGGTTCAACAAAAATCAGCCGTCACAAGAATGCAACTGTTATTTGCATGCCAATCACCAGGATAACTAGTCGACTAGAGTTTAGGACACACTATTGACCAGTAAATCTGATAATTATCATTTCATGAAATTGGTTGTTTATGTATTTTGACACTCTTGTTCAAATATCCCAGCTTACATGAATACAATTGTAAACTCTACTATCAAAACTGTACAGTAGTCCTCAATGAAGATGATAAGCTTGCAGTAGTTAATCTCGAGGCACAAAATTCGATAGAATTGAAATATACTATATTAAACTATTTCATTTACAGCCGCACTCACGTAGAATGAAACACCACAGGTGTCAATATATGATAAAATGCCAGTCTCATGTTGGATTGGTGATAATCTTACTGGAAAACAATGTGCCCTTTGAACTCATTTAGTTTACTAGTCTTTCTTCATATTCATTCTTGTACAAGAATACAGAGCGAATGTTCATATCCTTGATATCTTTTCGACCACCAACTTTCCCTTCCTCAAAAACAAACATTTGAAGTAAACATTGCGTGACCGGCATGGAAATAACTGTTGCATTTCCAACTGTGATTTTGAACTAGAACGTATCTGATATTAGGGTACAGAATTTTAATAGAAAAAGTAATCAATTTCCAACAACGAATGTAACGATTGTTTATTATTCCAAAGCAAAATAGAGTCAGTCCAAGATAAATTATAAAGTGTTTCATTTTGCGTGAATATGGCTATAAAATATTTCATTTAAAAGGCATTTTTGTTGTATAAGATCCGCAATGAATTAGTGATGGCATATCCTTTTAACGTTTAGCATCGTTTCAGTTGGAAACCGGTGTGTCTCCCTCGGCTGTATTAGAAGTATCTGTTACTCCTTTATCAACGGAAGCATCCCCAGCAGGGACATCTTCAGCAGCAGGGACATCTTCAGCAGCAGGGGTTTCTTCTTCAACAGGGACATCTTCAGCAGGGACTTCATCAGCAGGCGGTTTAGATCTGGATTCGACAACCTTCTGCACAGCTAGACCAGCAACACTCATTCCCACTCCTCCTACCATTGATGTTACAAGAGTTTCAGCCAGTCCACCACCGCCATTGCCACCAGTAACCATATTTTTCATTTTTCCCACGAATCCAGGGCTTGGAGCTGGTGCCATATCGCCCATCTGATCACCTGGGTGGCTAGAGCTGGATTGCATATTGTTCTGAGTGCCTGTGCCCTGTCCGTTATTCTGAGTGCCTAAACCCTGTCCGTTGTTCTGAGTGCCTGCGCCAGTTGTTGGCTGGCCTTGAGTGGGGGAATTTCCAGGTCTACCAGGTGGAGCTGGTGGTGGTATTCCACCACCATGATTTTGAGTTCCAGCTCCAGATTGCTGACTAGTTCCAGCTCCTTGTTGTGGGTTTTGAGGAGCAGGAGCTTTAACTGGACCACCACTTGCTGGCTGGCCTTGAGCGGGGGGATTTCCAGGTCTACCAGGTGGAGCTGGTGGAATACCACCACCATGATTTTGAGTTCCAGCTCCGACTCCAGCTCCTTGTTGTGGGTTTTGAGGAGCAGGAGCTTTAACTGGACCACCACTTGCTGGCTGGCCTTGAGCGGGGGGATTTCCAGGTCTACCAGGTGGAGCTGGTGGAATTCCACCACCATGATTTTGAGTTCCAGCTCCGACTCCAGCTCCAGATTGCTGACTAGTTCCAGCTCCTTGTTGTGGAATCTGAGGAGCAGGAGCTTTAACTGGACCACCACTTACTGGCTGGCCTTGAGCGGGGGGATTTCCAGGTCTACCAGGTGGAGCTGGTGGAATACCACCACCATGATTTTGAGTTCCAGCTCCGACTCCAGCTCCTTGTTGTGGGTTTTGAGGAGCAGGAGCTTTAGCTGAACCACCACTTGCTGGCTGGCCTTGAACGGGGGGATTTATAGGTCTACCAGGTGGAGGTGGTGAAGTACCACCACCATGATTTTGAGTTCCAGCTCCAGATTGCTGACTAGTTCCAGCTCCTTGTTGTGGAATCTGAGGAGCAGGGGCTTTAACTGGACCACCACTTACTGGCTGGCCTTGGGCGGGGGGATTTATAGGTCTACCAGGTGGAGCTGGTGGAATACCACCACCATGATTTTGAGTTCCAGCTCCGACTCCAGCTCCAGATTGCTGACTAGTTCCAGCTCCTTGTTGTGGAATCTGAGGAGCAGGAGCTTTAACTGGACCACCACTTACTGGCTGGCCTTGGGCGGGGGGATTTCCAGGTCTACCAGGTGGAGCTGGTGAAGTACCACCACCATGATTTTGAGTTCCAGCTCCGACTCCAGCTCCAGATTGCTGACTAGTTCCAGCTCCTTGTTGTGGAATCTGAGGAGCAGGGGCTTTAACTGGACCACCACTTACTGGCTGGCCTTGGGCGGGGGGATTTATAGGTCTACCATTTTTACCGAGTACAAGTGGTGGAGCTGGTGGAATACCACCACCATGATTTTGAGTTCCAGCTCCGACTCCAGCTCCAGATTGCTGACTAGTTCCAGCTCCTTGTTGTGGAATCTGAGGAGCAGGAGCTTTAACTGGACCACCACTTACTGGCTGGCCTTGGGCGGGGGGATTTCCAGGTCTATCAGGTGGAGCTGGTGAAGTACCACCACCATGATTTTGAGTTCCAGCTCCGACTCCAGCTCCAGATTGCTGACTAGTTCCAGCTCCTTGTTGTGGAATCTGAGGAGCAGGAGCTTTAACTGGACCACCACTTACTGGCTGGCCTTGGGCGGGGGGATTTATAGGTCTACCATTTTTACCGAGTACAAGTGGTGGAGCTGGTGGAATACCACCACCATGATTTTGAGTTCCAGCTCCAACTCCAGCTCCAGATTGCTGACTAGTTCCAGCTCCTTGTTGTGGGTTTTGAGGAGCAGGAGCTTTAGCTGAACCACCACTTGCTGGCTGGCCTTGAACGGGGGGATTTATAGGTCTACCAGGTGGAGGTGGTGAAGTACCACCACCATGATTTTGAGTTCCAGCTCCAGATTGCTGACTAGTTCCAGCTCCTTGTTGTGGAATCTGAGGAGCAGGGGCTTTAACTGGACCACCACTTACTGGCTGGCCTTGGGCGGGGGGATTTATAGGTTTACCATTTTTACCGAGTACAAGTGGTGGAGCTGGTGGAATACCACCACCATGATTTTGAGTTCCAGCTCCGACTCCAGCTCCAGATTGCTGACTAGTTCCAGCTCCTTGTTGTGGAATCTGAGGAGCAGGAGCTTTAACTGGACCACCACTTACTGGCTGGCCTTGGGCGGGGGGATTTCCAGGTCTACCAGGTGGAGCTGGTGAAGTACCACCACCATGATTTTGAGTTCCAGCTCCGACTCCAGCTCCTTGTTGTGGAATCTGAGAAGCAGGAGCTTTAGCTGAACCACCACTTACTGGCTGGCCTTGGGCGGGGGGATTTATAGGTTTACCATTTTTACCGAGTACAAGTGGTGGAGCTGGTGGAATACCACCACCATGATTTTGAGTTCCAGCTCCGACTCCAGCTCCTTGTTGTGGAATCTGAGGAGCAGGAGCTTTAACTGGACCACCATTTGTTGATGGACTTTTGGCGGGAGGACTTGCAGGTTTACCAGCTGGTGCTGGTGAAGTACCACCACCATGATTTTGAGTTCCAGCTCCGACTCCAGCTCCAGATTGCTGACTAGTTCCAGCTCCTTGTTGTGGAATCTGAGGAGCAGGAGCTTTAACTGGACCACCATTTGTTGATGGACTTTTGGCGGGAGGACTTGCAGGTTTACCAGGTGGAGGTGGTGAAGTGCTACCAGCACGATTTTGAGTCATGGGTCCAGATTGCTGGCTAGTTCCAGCTCCTTGTTGTGGAATCTGAGGAGCAGGAGCCTTAGTTGGACCACCATTTGTTGATGGACTTTTGGCAATGGGATTTCCAGATTTACCAGGTGGAGGTGGTCGAGGTGGTGGAGTGCCACCACCACTCTTTTGAGTAGCTCCGGCTCCAGAACTAGAGCCCGCTTTACTAGCTCCACTTTCAACGCCCGTCTTTTTAATAGAGCCTGCTTTGGTAGGCCCAGATAGCTTTGCATTGTGAACGATTGGTTTGGCTTTAATAGAACCACCTTTTGGCTTAACCAACACAGTTTTAGCTTTGCTAAATAACTTTGCCATTGGTGGTGCTCTACGATCCAAATGTACTTCCTCGACACGATCGATTGAACCCAAGTCAGCTGGAATTGGTGGTGCTCTACGATCCAAATGTACTTCCTCGACACGATCGATTGAACCCAAGTCAGCTGGAATTTCAAAAAGAGAATCCGGGAAAAGCATTCTATAAGTATCGGTTGGTATAGTGAGATATCTTGATCCCAGCATACTGCCTGTAGATTGATTGGGGATAGGCATTGCACCGGATAGTGGAGCACGAGAAATCATAGCAAGTAATAGATAGGTCTTCATTAGTATTTATCTGGTAGTTGAGCTTGAATAAATAGATTTTAAATATGGTGTCTATACGTATTGGAACGTCTGCCAGCTAGTCAAGTCTATCTGTATTTATACTTTCGGGTGATGTATATTTAGAGAACAACGATTTTGGACCACTGGGTTATATACTCGAGTCTGTTGCACAACCATGTCAAGTCTACTTGTGAGGCATCTACACATGGTGGCACACTTTAGAGCCACTTTGGATATAGCCAAGCCATACCGGTTATCCGCTTTCTAGCCTAGCATGCAGACACAAGAGGGCAATGTAATCTAGCTGGTGTAAAAGCCTCTGACTGATTGGTGAGACCATGTCTGGTCAAGCCATCGTGTTGTACAGAATCGGACTGTTGTGTAAGCCATTATAATAAACAGGCAAGGTAGGCAAGGTAGGCAATCAGTGCTTATCGGCCCGTATTTCCATACAAACCTGTTAGTAGCAAAATAGATTCACGCTAGACAATGGGCTGACAATTGAGCATGCCAATGACCTATATTTGATTCATTCATAAATGGTTGTGCAAGTTTGGTCCAAATCTGCTGTTGGTGCTATTGGATTTTAAGCTACATTTCATGCTCTTTACCGACTTTGCAATATTAGCAGCTAGTGATAAAGGAATTGAAAATGGAGATAAAATGAGATTGTTGAAGCCATCACACTTGTTCATTTGCAAATATCGACTAGATTGTTCATCTGTTGATCTGAATGTCAGGATCATATATCAATTGTATCTCATGTATCATAACGACAATCTGACTTGTTGACACGGCCAGTTTGCTCAACAATCTGTTGTCAATTCAATATACGAATGTCGCTCGGTTGGTCTTGATTTGACAATATTCAGCATTCCATCTATACAGTGTGTATGCTAACCCAACTAACCGTGCAATATTACGGAAAACTTGTGGTTTTCAAGAATGCAATAGCAGACTGATTGATGCTGTCAGAATGACCAAGACACAATGTAATTGAGTGGTTGGAATAGAAATGAATATTTCCATCCCATCCCATCCCATTTCATCCCGTTTCCATTTCTTTGTCACTAGCTGTGAAGGCATCTATAAAAACTAGATAAGTAATAAAGTTTATTGAATATGATGATCTATCACCAACTGTGAAGAACCGACTATTAGAGTTTCAAATAGTGCTAGCTATATCCAAACATATTTTTCATCTCGCTATTTTTTGGGAATATCTTTCATTGAGCGTATCGTTATTCGAGCTGTTGACCATCTTGATGGGTCACCGATCAAGACTTTCCACAAAAATTCGAATTCCAATCGAGTATCAAGGTTATTTTGATTTTCCTTTAGTATTAGCAGTACTGTTGCCATTAGTACTGGTATCAGTACTATTACGACTACCAGGACTACTACCAACACCAGTGCCAGTTGGGTTAATCTTATTACCGAAGAAAATCATACCACCAGTCATCATAAGACCATTTTTAAACCCTTGTTTTCCAAGCCCTGGAGATCGTTTAGTCAATCTTGCCTGTCTTTGACTGCTGTAACTGAGTCCTATCCATTCTGGCTCTGGAGAACGACGGTATATGTTGGGATCCACCGATCGCTTTATGATGTCGAGTTTTGGGGCTCCAGTAACCGTACCAGTGTCGAGGTTAAATCCTTTCCATACTGGCTCTGGGGAACGACGGTATATGTTGGGATCCACCGATCGCTTTATGATGTCGAGTTTTGGGGCTCCAGTAACCGCACCAGTGTCGAGATTAAATCCTTTCCACACTGGCTCTGGAGAACGACGATGCATGCTGCCCATGCTTGATAATGGTACCGAAATGGCTGCTGATAGGAGTGAAAGCATAAGTATAATCC
>NW_006281151.1:6894-8562 GCF_000203795.2 Batrachochytrium dendrobatidis JAM81
CGAACTGGTGTGCTCTGTCTACTGTATAATAGAAATGGAATGTAATAGGTTGATAACGACCAAGTAGGATGTTAATGTCTAATATTCTAAAAAGCTGAAGATTATTGTTTCCATCACTCCAACTATATATACATTTCTATGACAGCAATTGCAATTTTTTGGTGTGTGCTGAGTTCATATTTTGTACACACATTTGCTTAAACTCTTTGTACTGGCAGACTATCGATCTATACACAACATTCCTCACGTATATCTTACGAGACTACACAAGATCGACCTATGGTTTGATTATTGGTGGTCATAGTGCCACCTTTTTGCCGACCATGACACTGCAATCATTTAAACTTTCAGTCCAACGTCTTGTCTATGGTGCTTAGGTTAGAGTATGATTTGGTATTCAACTCGAGTTTAGTAAACTGATGACCATTTACATGGTTGACATTGATTCATTACAACTGCATTGCACAGACTTGAACTTTTCGGATCATGGCTGCAATAAGGATGCAGTTTATTTGCATAGTCTGAAATAGTATTGGTGTTTCATGCACTATTCTTGCCAAAACCAACTTTTTAAAAAACATTATTCATGGCCAATCAAGTTTAGTTTATTAATTATTCTTATCAAGTGTCAGATCCATCTTGCTAGTGAAATATTAAATATTAAAAATAGTAGTGCAGTTTTATCCTTGACAGTTTCAATCAACCCTTAATCGCTAATGCCAGGATGATTGCTTTACTGCGTTGGAATAGACTTCAAATTCGTCGCAATTTAAGCTGCAGTCTACTACAATCCAAGTATTTTAAACAAAGCCAGACTATTCTTTGCCTTTCTCCTTAGATTCCTTATCCTTAGCTTCCTTCTCGTCAGATTCCTTTTTCTTCTTGTTTTTACGGTTTTCCTTTCTTTTAGCATCTTGTGTATATATAGCGGTGGAAACAGCAGCAGTAGTTACACTACCAATCATAAATTGTGCCATGGGAAAGCCTCGAGGCATGATATTGACTTGAGTCGAATCATGACTGTTTTCGATGCTTACTTTACGTTTATCAAGTATTGGTGTAGAGTTTTGCATGGATGAGCGAGTGCTGGATTCCAAACTGCTGGAATCTTGTTGGATAGGTAGCGACTGAGAGTCTGTAATCACTAGTGAGGATACGAGAATGACAGCCAACTTCATGTTTGGATTTGATATATTGTTTTTCAGATTCAATAGTATAAGTGGCAGCCAGATAATTGAAATGCACTTTGAGTGGATAGAGTTATCTGAGTTGACTTGAATTGGTAGCAATGTTGTAAGGATCAGGTTACAATAGCAAGGTTTAAGTATTCACTCATGCATGGACTGTGTAGAGTTCATTGCTTTGGATGAGAAATAAACTGTTTTGTAACCAGTACCAACAGTTGAACGATGAACACGAAAAGGGTGAAAACACAAGATAGTATTCATTTCTATTCCAACCACTCAATTACATTGTGTCTTGGTCATTCTGACAGCATCAATCAGTCTGCTATTGCATTCTTGAAAACCACAAGTTTTCCGTAATATTGCACGGTTAGTTGGGTTAGCATACACACTGTATAGATGGAATGCTGAATATTGTCAAATCAAGACCAACCGAGCGACATTCGTATATTGAATTGACAGCAGATTGTTGAGCAAACTGGCC
>NW_006281155.1:0-855 GCF_000203795.2 Batrachochytrium dendrobatidis JAM81
CTCCCCGGAAATAATTGCTGCTTGACAGATCGGGTTTGGATTGTATTTATGTTGTTGAAAGAGTATCAAAAGCATGCTTTTAGGTAGCCGTCCTAAAAAACTGGGTTTGTTGTCAGGGTTGATAATGATTTATTGATATCTACGCCAAACCGGCTTGAAAGGGATATCCCTTTATATGATGACCCGCAGCCTTGGTCAAACTGCTGTTTGATTATGCATTCGGATATGGTTGATGGATTGTGTAGCTTCTCACCCCTTTCCACTCTAATCCTAACCCTAACTAGCAAGCCGAAATATAATCAAATAAATAAGGTCAAGTAGGACTATATGAGATGGCTGATACTCGGTCGATATGAGGTCATCAATACGTGTTGATATTCCGCACTTTTTAAATCACAATTGATTGGCACGATTCAAACATTGACGATTTAGTGATGCTTTCCATTCAGCTTGACACGATCAGTCATCACTGTATATTGTCCAGTAATTCAATCAATCAACTGAATCAATACAATGCAGTTCATGTTGCAACCACAATGTCACATTGATGATCAGTGACTTGCAACTGTTGTGTTGGTATTGTATGTTGTGTGCTATTATATCAACATTGATTGTCACTATAGTTGTATCAACCACACATCATGATCATATGTCATGGTTGACTTGTATTGTGGTTTGATGCATCCATTACATTAGATTAGATTACATTATATTGAATTACATTACATCACTTGAGCACAATTTGTTGTATATACATTTTAGTTGGATCTAGTCACTTGACATCACAGCATTGTTCACATACAACCTGGCTGTGATGGTGATTGTCAACCTGATTATCGTGTCAATGTATTTGGA
>NW_006281155.1:1025-3102 GCF_000203795.2 Batrachochytrium dendrobatidis JAM81
TCATCATACAATCCATACTGTTGTACAAACTGATAAACTTGTAACTACTGATTTTCAATTGGTGTCTTGTCAAAACCATGTTGCATTGTAGTGATCTGTTGTAAAAGCATGATCCAATTAAACTAGTATAAAATCATCAGCGTTGTATTCCATTAATGAATACCCAGTCATACCCAGTTATATCCATCTACTGCTCACTTTTTATGATCTGTATCATTCATATCATTTTTACTACTTTTACTATTTTTGCTGATTTCCTATAATAAATACTTTTATATTTCAACATATCTCGTATCTGAATGGTGTACAGTTGTATCGGATTGCTTGTTTCCAACTCGACATGCTCAGGTTTGCGTTATTTTATTGCAATCCATCAGTGACCCTACAAGATCGGTAGTTCATTGTTATAATGACACCCGTCCATTTGAAACTGCCAAGCGTTGTAGCACACTATTACATAGTGTTTAGTCATATCTGGTATCAATAAAACTGGTACTCTGTTGACTGGGTAATATGGCAATCACCAAATAAACAAAAAGACGGAGTGGTTGATGTGGAATCAATATGGTGTCGATTGAGTAAATGAGCAAATATGCCAGGTACATAGTGGTTGAATGAATACAGCCGTGTATTAGGGCGGCTGTATAGCAAAAAAACTGTGGGGGTATGCATGAATAGATCCAGTTCAAGTGAAATTGCTTGACAAGGCTGGTTGACCGCAGAATACTGACATTTACTTGGATAATAACTCAGTTGCTTGATGAAATTGAATATGCTTGTTTAAAGCTAAACGAAAACCTTGACGCTGAATATTAGTCACCCTATTTAGTACCCTATCCAGTAGCTTTAGTCCAACTTTGATATGCCATTTGTTCAGCCCAACTTCCATATATTGGTTGCTAGTTGATCACGTTTCAGGACGACATCCCTTGAACGGCCCTGACTATTCAACCAGCACTTGGCTTTGAAGCAGTTTACTTTATGCTTTCCATCAGAATTTGAATATGAGTTGCATAATAAAATAGTGGAGATGGCCATAAACTACCGAAATGAGAAGTGAGAAACGAGAAACGGTTAAATGGAAAAACAGACTCATTAGTCAACTCCGCTTGCAAGGAATAGGGAGTCAATAAGGCTGGTAACCAGTATGCATAATCACAGTATACACACCGCATTGTGATGCCGTGGTATAGCACACTACAAGTTCCGTATTTTTAATATATACTACCAACGTCAATGTCCTATCGACTATAAAAACACATGGACTTTCCCAACAATTATACTCATAACTAGCTCCATCTACTTGATCAAATGAAATCTATCAACTTTTCAGTTCTTGCTACGGCTTTTGCCTTGTCCAGCAGTGTCTATGCCGCTCCACCTATGCAGCAGAAAAATCTCCCACCTGGTCCAGATACAACTGCTACTATTTCCAATGAAAAAAACACTGAAAGTAGAGATCTGTTTGTCTCTGAATTGGTGGAACTAGCTGGAGTGGAACTGCAGAGTACTGGAAAGCTTGTCATTGATGACAAGAGATACGATCCCACTCTCATGCAAAAATATTTTGTTTCTGGTGCCGAGATCTATCATAAAGAGGACTACTGGGGACGAGATGCACTTGTTGCAGTGTTGCTTGAACATATTCCTGAAGCACCAGGCATGAAGGGACAGCCTGTAACCCCTACCACTCCCGATCAACCTGGACTGCTTGGTGGACTTTTTTCAGCAATGTGGTCTGGAGAGACTCCATCAGATGCTCCAAAATCTCTTGAGCAGAAAATTGCCGATTATTATGGATTAACCCAATCGTTTTCTGGCGAGTATCTTTTGTGGATTGGAGAGGTATTCGAGTATCTCAGCAAGTTGGAGATCCAAACCAACAATGAGTCAGTGATCAAGCTGGTCAAGGATTTCAAGTTATGTGCCCATCAGCTTGCTAGTACCTTTGAGGATGAGCAGGAAGCTATGCAACATGCAACCAGTGCACCCCAAGATGGTTCACAGTTCGAGTTGGTCAAATCAATCAAGGACATAATGGCCAAACATCAAGAGTCTTCCAAGAGATATTGAAGAA
>NW_006281155.1:3202-8492 GCF_000203795.2 Batrachochytrium dendrobatidis JAM81
TAGTACAATCAAATTCAAGCCTATACTTGGTGACTGGATCGATTTCCACAATGAAATGGATGTCATGGCAGATACATTGCTCGAATAAGTGCGTACAAAACAATATGATACTGATTGATTGAAAAAATCGTTGAAATTCATTTTTTAAACTACATCCAATAAATCATTTATATTTACAAATTTATAGTTGTTGATTACGTATTATGATTATATGTCAGGGTTGATTTGTATTGTGGTTTGATGCATCCATTACATTAGATTAGATTACATTATATTGAATTACATTACATCACTTGAGCACAATTTGTTGTATATACATTGTAGTTGGATCCAGTCACTTGACATCACAGCATTGTTCACATACAACCTGGCTGTGATGGTGATTGTCGACCTGATCATCGTGTCAATGTATTTGGATTGATATGTCGGTATATATGTCGAGTATGCACATCCGAGTGATCAAGCCATACATGTATATGCATACAATGTATACAATACACACCAGTTGCGTTGATCAGCATGTGTCAACTGGCCAATATTGCCAACATGGTTATACACTCATTTGACATGTACATCTGGACAGTGATCATCATACAATCCATACTGTTGCACAAACTGATAAACTTGTAACTACTGATTTTCAATTGGTGTCTTGTCAAAACCATGTTGCATTGTAGTGATCTGTTGTAAAAGCATGATCCAATTAAACTAGTATAAAATCATCAGCGTTGTATTCCATTAATGAATACCCAGTCATACCCAGTTATATCCATCTACTGCTCACTTTTTATGATTTGTATCATTCATATCATTATTTTTGCTGATTTCCTATAATAAATACTTTTATATTTCAACATATCTCGTATCTGAATGGTGTACAGTTGTATCGGATTGCTTGTTTCCAACTCGACATGCTCAGGTTTGCGTTATTTTATTGCAATCCATCAGTGACCCTACAAGATCGGTAGTTCATTGTTATAATGACACCCGTCCATTTGAAACTGTCAAGCGTTGTAGCACACTATTACATAGTGTTTAGTCATATCTGGTATCAATAAAACTGGTACTCTGTTGACTGGGTAATATGGCAATCACCAAATAAACAAAAAGACGGAGTGGTTGATATGGAATCAATATGGTGTCGATTGAGTAAATGAGCAAATATGCCAGGTTCATAGTGGTTGAATGAATACAGCCGTGTATTAGGGCGGCTGTATAGCAAAAAACTGTGGGGGTATGCATGAATAGATCCAGTTCAGGTGAAATTGCTTGACAAGGCTGGTTGACCGCAGAATACTGACATTTACTTGGATAATAACTCAGTTGCTTGATGAAATTGAATATGCTTGTTTAAAGCTAAACGAAAACCTTGACGCTGAATATTAGTCACCCTATTTAGTACCCTATCCAGTAGCTTTAGTCCAACTTTGATATGCCATTTGTTCAGCCCAACTTCCATATATTGGTTGCTAGTTGATCACGTTTCAGGACGACATCCCTTGAACGGCCCTGACCATTCAACCAGCACTTGGCTTTGAAGCAGTTTACTTTATGCTTTCCATCAGAATTTGAATATGAGTTGCATAATAAAATAGTGGAGATGGCCATAAACTACCGAAATGAGAAGTGAGAAACGAGAAACGGTTAAATGGAAAAACAGACTCATTAGTCAACTCCGCTTGCAAGGAATAGGGAGTCAATAAGGCTGGTAACCAGTATGCATAATCACAGTATACACACCGCATTGTGATGCCGTGGTATAGCACACTACAAGTTCCGTATTTTTAATATATACTACCAACGTCAATGTCCTATCGACTATAAAAACACATGGACTTTCCCAACAATTATACTCATAACTAGCTCCATCTACTTGATCAAATGAAATCTATCAACTTTTCAGTTCTTGCTACGGCTTTTGCCTTGTCCAGCAGTGTCTATGCCGCTCCACCTATGCAGCAGAAAAATCTCCCACCTGGTCCAGATACAACTGCTACTATTTCCAATGAAAAAAACACTGAAAGTAGAGATCTGTTTGTCTCTGAATTGGTGGAACTAGCTGGAGTGGAACTGCAGAGTACTGGAAAGCTTGTCATTGATGACAAGAGATACGATCCCACTCTCATGCAAAAATATTTTGTTTCTGGTGCCGAGATCTATCATAAAGAGGACTACTGGGGACGAGATGCACTTGTTGCAGTGTTGCTTGAACATATTCCTGAAGCACCAGGCATGAAGGGACAGCCTGTAACCCCTACCACTCCCGATCAACCTGGACTGCTTGGTGGACTTTTTTCAGCAATGTGGTCTGGAGAGACTCCATCAGATGCTCCAAAATCTCTTGAGCAGAAAATTGCCGATTATTATGGATTAACCCAATCGTTTTCTGGCGAGTATCTTTTGTGGATTGGAGAGGTATTCGAGTATCTCAGCAAGTTGGAGATCCAAACCAACAATGAGTCAGTGATCAAGCTGGTCAAGGATTTCAAGTTATGTGCCCATCAGCTTGCTAGGTGCCTTTGAGGATGAGCAGGAAGCTATGCAACATGCAACCAGTGCACCCCAAGACGGTTCACAGTTCGAGTTGGTCAAATCAATCAAAGACATAATGGCCAAACATCAAGAGTCTGTCCAAGAGATATTGAAGAATTTCACAAAGCAGATGAATGATTATCTGCGTGCCTATTCGTATAGTACAATCAAATTCAAGCCTATACTTGGTGACTGGATCGATTTCCACAATGAAATGGATGTCATGGCAGATACATTGCTCGAATAAGTGCGTACAAAACAATATGATACTGATTGATTGAAAAAATCGTTGAAATTCATTTTTTAAACTACATCCAATAAATCATTTATATTTACAAATTTATAGTTGTTGATTACGTATTATGATTATATGTCATGGTTGACTTGTATTGTGGTTTGATGCATCCATTACATTACATTAGATTAGATTATATTGAATTACATTACATCACTTGAGCACAATTTGTTGTATATACATTGTAGTTGGATCCAGTCACTTGACATCACAGCATTGTTCACATACAACCTGGCTGTGATGGTGATTGTCGACCTGATTATCGTGTCAATGTATTTGGATTGATATGTCGGTATATATGTCGAGTATGCACATCCGAATGATCAAGCCATACATTGTATATGCATACAATGTATACAATGTACACCAGTTGTATTGATCAGCATGTGTCAGCTGGCCAATATTGCCAACATGGTTATACACGCACTTGACATGTACATCTGGACAGTGATCATCATACAATCCATACTGTTGCACAAACGGTTAAACTTGTAACTATTGGTTTTCAATCAAGCATCCAGTCATAAATACAAACTCGGGTAGTCCGAGTATCGATCAACAACTGCGATCAATATCAAACTACCATGCACAATCGATTGTAGTCCGCACCAGTTATAGTTGTCACACATGTCACACATGTCATGGTGTATGTTGATATGTTGCATTTGAATACATGCCATGATGGTCAATGTCAACCACACACAACTGGTAGTGCATGACCAATGACGGTATTCAACGACTGCAACAATCGATACCAACCATATCAAGTGTGTTGATATATTGAATCGACACCGGATGCAAGATATCAACAGTGCAATATGATATGCTGCTGCAAGTATATCAATGTCTCGTCATTTTTGAACAAGTCAAACCAATCAGATTGGTCAGATCAGATATCAATACACATGACTATTGTTGGTATTGGTGTTGCGTGTCATGTGTCAATACGACATGTCGAGCAATATCATATCGTCACAATATACACATGCATGTCAGCATCATCAATGTGTACAACTATGCAATATCAAATGGCAATTGTATTGTATTTTATTCAAACAAAAATACAACGAATTCGGCTGAAATCAGTCCAGGTTGGCATTCAAACTAATGGTTCGCGATCATCATCTGTGTGTTGACTCCAGCGTGATCCGATACTACTTTTGATTCTGGAACAGACTTTCTGTAATTTAGATGGAGTACTAGAGGGTGTTTGAGTGTGATGAGCTATAGACGTTTCCTCATATGTAGGCTGATCATCAGAACTTTGTTGTAATGAATCGTGTAATTTCACTAGTAAAAACATGGTCGGATTCTGATAATGAACTCTGCATGCCAGTGTAGAATTTATTGAAGCAGTCCATAGTAATGGGATCTTCTTCAATGTACATCGTGTATAAACTGATCAAGCAAGAAATTTCAGAATCCCAAATAAAGTATTTCTCGAGTCCTTTTTCGGCCAGACGCATATTCTTGCGCCAGTCGGAAAATTCTTTATCGCATTTTCGCTCCTGTTGTTTGAGATCTAAAAGATTTTTACGTGTTTCTTGAAGCTTAGCGACAGTTTCAGCATAGGTTAAACCATTATCTCCTGCCAAATCTCCATCTTTTAGAGAATCGACACGTTTAACCAGCTGTTTTTTCAACTTTTTCTCGACAGAAATCGATTCTGATATCGATTTGCACATTTCCCTTGTTGTTTTGACACCACGTTTCGTTGTTGCGTAATTTTTGATCAACTTCTTGGATTTCTTTGAAAGTGTACCACAATCAACCAATTCTAAATCCAAGTTTACATCAGTAAATGTCAAAATGCTAGACTCGGTACTTGCAGTTGCGCTTGGGGAGGCTGTCAAAGTGCTAGCTTCAGCACTCATGGTCGAACTGGGATCAACTGGACTAGCTGTAGTAACTGAACAGACAGCAAGGATTGACGACAGTAAGGTGATTGATGGTTTCATTATATTGGTTTGGTTGAACAAGTTGTAGATGATTATTATTCAACAGGTCGGTTTGGTGTCGTATTTATATCCATTATTAGATTGATAGTATTAAAAGCATGCTAAATAGCTGCTATAGGATATTGGGTTTATTGTCAGGGTTAGGATAACTTGAAAGGGATATCCCTTTATACAATGACCCGCAATCTCGGTCAAACTGTTTGGTGATACATTTAGATATCGTATAGCCGAATGATCGGATATTTTCCCACGTTTTTCCACTCCAAAGCGGCCAGTAAGCCAAGGTATAGGAAATAAGCACAGGGCCAAATAATACCACATAGCCTATATGTAACTGAGTCAATATTCAATCATTACGTCATCATCAATATTTGATGTAATATTCCGCATTTTTTAAATCACAATTGATTGGCACGATTCAAACATTGACGATTTAGTGATGCTTTACATTCAACTCGACATGATCAGTCATCACTACACATTGTCCAGTAATTCAATCAATCAA
>NW_006281107.1:0-5090 GCF_000203795.2 Batrachochytrium dendrobatidis JAM81
ACCCTAACCCTAACCCTAACCCTAACCCTAACCCTAACCCTAACCCTAACCCTAACCCTAACCCTAACCCTAACCCTAACCCTAACCCTAACCCTAACCCTAACCTTAACCTTAACCCTAACCCTAACCCTAACCCTAACCTTACCCTATCCCTAACCCTAAGCCTATCTCTAACCCTAACCCTATCCCTGTGTCTAACACCCAAGTCACTGTATTATTCCCCATGCCTATGTCATACCTTAATCCTATGTCTGTGTGTATGCCCTGGTTCAAGCCCTACCTTTGACTATTTTTTGTCTGTTTCTGTGTTTGTCCATGACACTATCCCTGTCATATATCTACTTGTATAATATATTCTTTGACATATACTTGTGTATTGTCTTGGACTGTCATCATATGTCATCATATGTCATCATATGTTATTAGTGCGTTGTGTGTTGTGCATTCACTTGGTGTTCACTTGGTGTTCACTTGGTGTTCACTTGGTGTTTGACACATGTCCGCTTCACTGTGTTCTTCACTATCTGTATCACTGTCGTGTATTTATTGACATAACGTGTGTTGTTTGATCCATGACTTGCTGCTTGTACTAGTACTGGTACTGACACTAGTATGTTTGTGTCAATGTGTATTGTCAACCAACAATATGCTTGTCATGTCATGTCATGTACTTCCTGACACCATCACTGTAATATATATCTGTACTGCTATCCACACTGTTCATGTGTCCGTTTCGCTGTCTTCCATCAAATACTCTGTCCGTTTCACTGTGTTCATCACTATCTGTATCTTACTCGTGTATTTATTGACATAACGTGTGTTTTGTTTGATACATGTCTTGCTGGTTGTATTAGTACTGGTACTGACACTAGTATGTTTGTGTCAATGTGTATTGTCAACACCAACAATATGCTTGTCATGTCATATCATGTACTTCATGACTATAATATATATCTGTACTGCTATCCATTGTGTTCATGTGTCCGTTTCGCTGTCTTCCATCAAATACTCTGTCCGTTTCACTATCTGTATCACTATCTGTATCACTGTCGTGTATTTATTGACATAACGTGTGTGTTGTTTGATGCATGACTTGCTGCTTGTACTGATATTAGTACTGACACTAGTATGTTTGTGTCAATGTGTATTGTCAACCAACAATATGCTTGTCATGCCATCATGTACTTCATGACTATAATATATATCTGTACTGCTATTGACACTGTTCATGTGTCCGTTTCACTATCTGTATCACTGTCGTGTATTTATTGACATAACGTGTGTTGTTTGATGCATGACTTGCTGGTTGTACTTGTACTGATATTGACACTAATATGTTTGTGTCAAGTGTATTGTCAACACCAACAATATGTTTGTCATGTCTTGTTTTGTCATATCATGTACTGCTATTGACACTGTGTTCATCACAAAACCATTATCCATCATATATTTGTCATGTGTTTCCGTGTATTGTTCATCATCACATCACTATTTGACACATCACATATCGTCCGAGTTGTCAATCGTTCCATGTCTGTTTGACTGCACCTGTCATATATGTACATGTACATGTACATGTATATGCTAAAACTATTCAACCATAACATGTCATGACATGACACGACACATGTCAATCACTATACAACTGCTGTCATTGTCCGTTTCATCATGGATCATCATGTATCAACTTGGTTGTTTGCATGTTATTGTGACCATCAATCTGTATGTAATTGCTATGTGTGCTTGTGTGTTTTGTGTCAATAACCATGTGCTTGTACTAGTATGTTATCAATCCAACTTTATTGACAACACTCACAAAATGCTTGACTTGACATGTGTGACCATCACTGCCATCACTGCCATCACGACCTTGGATTAACTACCTTGTGGACACACAACTCCCTAATGACTCTTGTTAACCTCCATGACTGTACTTTTGTTGACGTCTATACATATACCTTACTTGTCATGTATGTCAGTGTTGGTTTTATCAATAATGTCAATAATGTCAATAAAGTTCCTTGTTCTCGACTAGTAACAAACACATGGTTTTGTTTTGATTTGATTTGATTTGTTTTGATTTATTTCCAATCATGTACTTCATGACTGTTATGCCGTTCATCAATCTGTATGTAATTATTGGTGCTTGTGTTGCATGTCTTGTTTTCCATTATTGTTTGTCAACATACATTGTACCCCCATTGTATTGTACTGTATTGTCAATATCTACTCATGGCCATGAACATGGCCATGTTCATGTCCATGTTCATGTGTCAACTACTACTTGGTTGTAAATATGTCCAATAATACCAACTGCCTGTTATTATGAGGTGTACGTTTGTGTTTGTGTTTGTTTATTGTTAAAACTATAACCAACCCTGTCATGTATGTCACATATGTCATGTATGTCTTGTATCGTATATTTATATACATCATCATGTGTATTGTTACTTGACCTGGTGTCATCATTTGTGCTTATTGCATTATTGTTCCATGTCCATATACATGTCCATATACATATACATGTCCATGTTTGTGTGTTATTACATTACTCCACTCAAAAAACGTCAACGTCTCTGATGTCAACATCGTTTGTTGTGTTTCCACCGTTTTGCATTATGTTTTGCTGTTAACTTGTGTGGTGCTGTTATATTGTTGATTGGCTCACTGTTTTGTTTGATATTGGTGTTGCATTTTTTTGTTGCTGAATACTGATGCAAACTCGACAATATGTATTGGTTCAACTCCTGACCGTGTGACCGTGTGATTGTGTGATGGTTGCCTGCATACTACCTACATCTGCGTTTGACATCACAACACTGTAATTATTGACTGCTGGTTGCGTCGTGTAATGTTCCTTGGACTGGTCATGACTGAACATGACATGACATGATATGATATGACTGAAAACTACGACCAACTAAACAACTGACGAGTATTTACAGCATGCAATATTACATTGATCAGGGCTAGCATGGTACGGCCATTATGTTGGCTAATGCTACTAATCATGACATGTACATGACATGTGGATGACATGTGTGTAAATGTGTCAGTTTCACCAAAGGGTACTTGTCACATTAGCATAACAGTCAAACATACCATCGCATACATCCACACATTGACACATTACTGTATGTTGCATGGTTTGATAATATGTCATGTCAACAGTATACATTTTCAGTAAAGCAAGGTATAAGTGATAAGGGATGAAACACAAAGTATCAACCAGGTGGTTAGTGACAATATGAGTTTATCAATGTGTCAACAACTACTTGATTGTAAATATGTCGGATGATAATCAGGTGATTGTTACTAGTTGGTACTAGTTGGTATCAAATAACTTTATTGACATTATTGACATTATTGTTAAAACCATGTAAAACATACATGACAAATGTCAGGAAGTACTTGATCGCAAAATAAGGCAAAGGGAAACCAGGTGCTTGTTACCAACTAGGATCAAACAACTTTAAAACTTTATTGATAAAACTGAGGTAAACATACATGACAAGTATGGTCTATTTATAGACCTCAACAAGAGTACAGCCGTGGAGGAATCACACAGGTTCTTAGGGAGTGTGTGTCCATACGGCGGTCAACATGAGTCCTTAGGGTGTTGTGAACCGCAAGGTAATTAATCCAAGGTCCTCATGGCTGTGATCCTCACACACTTGGTGTTTGACGATTGTCCGCTTCACTGTGTTCATCACTATCTGTATCACTGTCGTGTATTTATTGACATAACGTGTGTGTTGTTTGTTGCATGTCATGCTGTTTGTACTGCTACTGGTACTGACACTAGTATGTTTGTGTCAAGTGTATTGTCAACACCAACAATATGTTTGTCATGCCATCATGTACTTCATGACTGTAATATATATCTGTACTGCTATTGACACTGTTCATACATCAAATACACTGTGTTCATCACATGTGCATTATCCATCATATATCTGTTTTCATCACCACCATTTCCACTTGTCATATCTGTCATATTTGTCATGTGCTTTCGTGTATTGTTCATCATCACATCACTATTTGACACATCACATATCGTCCGAGTTGTCAATGGTTCCATGTCTGTTTGACTGCACCTGTCATATATGTTCATGTACATGTACATGTATATGTTTATGTATATGCTAAAACTATCCAACCATAATGTCAAAAAGTACTTGATCGCAAAATAAGGCAAAGGGAAACCAGGTGCTTGTTACCAACTAAGAGCAAACAAATTTATTGTTAAAACCAACGTAAACATACATGACAAGTATGGTCTATTTATAGACCTCAACATCAATATAGCTACCCGATGTGGCGGCATAAATATAAACAATTGTATTGTTGATTTCATGAAACATCAAGTATGTTTATCATAACATGACTATATCTCTAGAGTTCTTGAAACACCAAGGCTGTGATCCTCACATTAACTTGTATGATATAACCCTATATTAATCATGTGTATTGCCTTGGACTGTCATCACTTGTCATCACATGTTCTTAGTGTGTGTGTTGTGCATTCACTTGGTGTTCACTTGGTGTTCACTTGGTGTTTGACGATTGTCCGTTTCACTGTGTTCTTCACTATGTTTTTCAATATCTGTATCACTTTCGTGTATTATTGACATAACGTGTGTGTTGTTTGATGCATGACTTGCTGCTTGTACTGTTACTGTTACTGACACTAGTATTTTTGTGTCAATGTGTATTGTCAACACCAACAATATGCTTGTCCTGTCATATCATGTCATGTCATCATGTACTCCCTGACTGTAATAAATATATACTGCTATCCATTGTGTTCATGTGTTTGTTTCGCTGTCTTCCATCAAATATCTTGTTCGTTTCACCGTGTTCTTCACTATCTGTATCTTACTCGTGTATTTATTGTTATAACTTATGTGTGTTGTTTGATACATGTCATGCTGGTTGTACTGATATTAGTACTGACACTAGTATGTTTGTGTCAAGTGTATTGTCAACACCAACAATATGCTTGTCCTGTCATATCATGTCATGCCATCATGCCATCATGTACTTTTTGACTGTAATATATATCTGTACTGCTATTGACCATGTTCATC
>NW_006281107.1:5190-8603 GCF_000203795.2 Batrachochytrium dendrobatidis JAM81
CATTTAACGTTTTGATTGATTGTGTAATTATACATGCAACGTCTTGATTGAGTGTTTGACTAATTATACATTCAACATATTAGTTAATTGACAAACCATACATTTAATTGATTGAAAAATCAAATATACGTACTAATGACTAATTGATCATATATAGTAATGATTAATTGAATAACCATACATTTAATTGATTAATTGATTAACCATGTAGCGTTTTGAATGATTGATTAATTGATTGATTATACATGTAGCATATTGATTGAATGATTAATTGATTGATTAACCATTTAACGTTTTGATTGATTGTGTAATTATACATGTAGCATTTTGATTGAGTGTTTGACTAATTAATTATACATTCAAAATATTAGTTAATTGACAAACCATACATTTAACATTTTAAATGATTGATTGATTAACCATTTAACGTTTTGAATAATTGAATAATTGATTGATTAGCCATGTAGCATTTTGATTAATTGATTAATTGACAAACCATACATTTAACGTTTTGATTGATTGTGTAATTAACCATGTAGCATTTTGAATTATTGATTGACTAATTAATTATACATTCAACATATTAGTTAATTGAAAAACCATACATGTAACAAATTGAGTTATTGATTAATTGACAAACCATACATTTAACGTTTTGATTAATTGACAAACCATACATTTAGCATTTTAAATGATTGAATAATTGATTGATTAACCATTTAACGTTTTGATTAATTGATTAATTGACAAACCATACATTTAGCATTTTGAATTATTGATTGACTAATTAATTATACATTCAACATATTAGTTAATTGATTAACCATTTAACGTTTTGATTAATTGAATGATTAACCATTTAGCATTTTAAATAATTGACAAACCATACATGTAACAAATTGATTAATTGACAAACCATACATTTAACATTTTAATTGATTGAGTGTCTGATTAACCATTTAACGTTTTGATTAATTGACAAACCATACATTTAGCATTTTAAATGATTGATTGACTAATTAATTATACATTCAACATATTAGTTAATTGACAAACCATACATTTAGCATTTTAAATGATTGATTGACTAATTAATTATACATTCAACATATTAGTTAATTGAAAAACCATACATTTAACATTTTAAATGATTAATTGATTAACCATTTAACAAATTGAGTTATTGATTAATTGACAAACCATACATTTAACGTTTTGATTAATTGATTAACCATTTAACGTTTTGAATTATTGACTAATTAATTATACATTCAACATATTAGTTAATTGAAAAACCATACATGTAACAAATTGAGTTATTGATTAATTGATTAACCATTTAACGTTTTGATTAATTGATTAATTGACAAACCATACATTTAGCATTTTAAATGATTGAATAATTGATTGATTAACCATTTAACGTTTTGATTAATTGATTAATTGACAAACCATACATTTAGCATTTTAAATGATTGAATAATTGATTGATTAACCATTTAACGTTTTGATTGATTGTGTAATTATACATTTAGCATTTTAAATGATTGATTGACTAATTAATTATACATTCAACATATTAGTTAATTGAAAAACCATACATGTAACAAATTGATTAATTGATTAACCATTTAACGTTTTGATTAATTGACAAACCATACATTTAACATTTTGATTGATTGATTGATTAATTGATTAACCATTTAACGTTTTGATTAATTGACAAACCATACATTTAATTGATTGAATTAATGAATGACTAATTGACTGAATGGTCAATTGATTAGTTAATTGATTGATGAACTAGATATACATATTAATGACTAATTGATTGACAAACCAGACAGAGAGTTGACAGATTAATTGAGTGATTAACCATGTAGCGTTTTGATTGATTGATTACATATACATACTAATGATTGACACATTTAGAGTTGAACAACTTAACGGACAGTCAGAGATTAGCCGAGTGTTACAAAGCAGCGGATCAATGTTGTGTCCAAAGCAGTGATTTGCTGTGTTCAAAGCAATGATGCTTGTCATGTTCAAAGCAGTGGATCAATGTCGTGTTCAAAGCAATGATTTGTCATGTTCAAAGCAATGAATCAATGTCGTGTTCAAAGCAATGATTTGTCATGTTCAAAGCGCTTTTTTTCATTGACCGTTTTGTGGATAGTTTTGATTAAAGTACGCAATCAACCAAAGACTTTTGCAATAGTGTTATAGTATTATAGTTGGGTTGAATAGAAGACTCTAATGATGGGGTTCACTCTGAGTTTAATGAGACTGTAATAGTATATGCAAACAGCAGTGATGACTAGTTTATTTATTTGTAATGATCTAAAATGATATTGTAATGATCTAAAATGGTCTTGAATGACTTGCTAACTCATAGTGATATATTTAAACAACTGGAAACATATGGGGATAGCCATTAACCTTGGTTAATATATGCAGTCACTCGGTTAACCTGTAATAGTATATATTGACCAAGTGGAGCTATTTGTTAGCATGTAGTGATATGTGCAGTCATTCATTAACCTGTAATAGTATATACACATGGCTGCAAGTACCTGATATTACCTGATAGTATATATTAGCCAAGTCATTCATTAACCTGTAGTGATATGTGCAGTATGTATCCAGTTGTCAAGATCAAGGTCAAGTGTCCACTCAATTGGCCAAGTGATTTTTGGTTAAATATCACCTAATTGGCCAAATGGGTTTTGGTTAGATGACACGTAATTGGCCAAGTGATTTTTGGTTAAATATCACGTAATTGGCCAAATGGGTTTTGGTTAGATGACACGTAATTGGCCAAGTGATTTTTGACTAAATGTCACGTAATTGGCCAAATGGGTTTTGGTTAGATGACACGTAATTGGCCAAGTAGTTAGGGTTAAATGATCCTCAGGTTATGTGGGGTTAAGTGTTCACCAAGTCATAGGGGGTTAGGGTTAAATGCTCACCAGGTTATGGGGGGTTAGGGTTAAATGCTCACCAGGTTATGGGGGGTTAGGGTTAAGTACTCACCAAGTCATAGGGGGTTAGGGTTTGATGACACGTAGTCGGACAAGTGGTTAGGGTTTGATGACGCGTAGTTATGGGGGTTAGGGTTTGATGACACGTATTCGGACAAGTGGTTAGGGTTAGGTGACGCGTAATCGGACAAGTGGTGGTGGCACCAATGAATTCATTAGTGGCGTTGTGTAATTAGTTAATTAGGGTATCTAGGGCGATTCCGGGGCTACTGGGGGCCACAGGCTACGTGCTAACCCACCCCTATCTACCGCCTACGTCTAGTCTACATCGGTGTTAGGCCCAGTCTACGCCTTCCACCCTTTGTAGCCGGAAGCCGCCCTAGATACCCTCCCTTAAACCCCATTTTTTCTTCTCGCTCGCTTCGCTCGCTC